>NW_010972635.1:418650-422460 GCF_000737465.1 Haliaeetus leucocephalus | reverse complement strand
AAGGTCAGGGTCCCCAGGGGGTCACAGCCTCCTTCGGGAACCCACCTGCTCCGGCGTGGGGTCCTCCACGGGCTGCAGGTGGATATCTGCTCCACCGTGGACCTCCCTGGACTGCAGGGGGACAGCCTGCCTCACCAGGGTCTTCACCACGGGCTGCAGGGGAATCTTCACTCCGGTGCCTGGAGCATCTCCTCCCCCTCCTTCTGCACTGACCTTGGTGTCCGCAGGCCTGTTTCTCTTACATGTTCTCACTCCTCTCTCTGGCGGCTGTTTTCTTCCTGTCCCAACTTTTTTCCTTCTTAAAAATGTTATCACAGAGGTGTTACCACTATCACTGATTGTCTCGGCCTTGGCCGGCAGCTGGTATGGGCTCGTTTTCTCTGGAACACAGGGGAAGCTTCCAGCAGCTTCTTACAGGAGCCACCCCTGTAACCCCCCCCCGCTACCAAAACATTGCCACACAAAACCAATACAACTGTTTGCAACCACAACCTGCAGAATTTCTACCTCTGCCACAGGAAAGCCAGGCACAGGTTGTGTAGAAAGGCAAAGTCACAACAAAGGACAGTCCAACACTCTGGGCCAGGCAAAAATAGATTAACCTACTTGAAAGTAGGACGACATCGCTAAAGAGTAGGACATCTGGTCACCACAGCAGGAGGAGCAAATACAGAGGAGGCATCTTGTCCATAGACATGTCTAATCTGATGGGAGACAGCTAAAGCACAGACGTGTAGTATGTTCAGGCAAGTAGCTGGGACGAGCGGTCCCCGATCAAAGCAGAGTGGCTCTCCATCTTTCTCAGATGACTGCTAGACTTGCTGCCGACTTGCTACCTGCCTACCAGAAGCAATATCCTGCCCCCAGGAGCCTGTGGAATATGCGTGCCCAAACCTAACAGCTGATCCCTTCTACCTGACCTGCTAAATCCAGGGTTTTGCAAGAAATGATCACCAAGAGAGAAAACATAAGAAGATTCCCGATGTGCCTGAACAAGTTTAATGCTTGTGAACTGCTTCAAGGCTCCCTGGTGCCGAGGCCATCCCCTCCGCTGGCTCGAGCCCACCTACCTCTGCTCGACTCCTTGCACCTCAGCGCCTTTCCCCCAGACAGATTTTCAGCCTGCTAGCAGAGCACTGTTCGGAGAGGACATGATAAAGAAGTGATTAAGGATCACCACTGAGCTTGTATTAGCATCTTCAAAAGCTCGGCAGCCCACCAGCCAGCCAGCAGGCTGCAGCTAAGCCAGGCATGATGGGTCTTTCAAAATGAAACAAGAAAGCAAATGCTGCAGATAGCATGCTCATCAAAGGAGCCTCACTGCTGTTTGTAGAGAGGAGTTAATGCCATGCCACTGACTGACTGCTCCAGGGCCGAGTTTCCTACCCAGCCTTGGCAGGACAGGCAGTTTTCTTGGCTTAGGACCCTGTGCTGGAACGGAAACCCGGAGCACCAGGTCTCAGGACACCATTCAAAATCCTGTTCCTTGTTGCTGCTCTCAAAGGATGCAGTAGGAAACCATCCAGGTCCTTTTGCAGAAAGCTCTAAGCCCCTCCAGAGAAAGGTCTCCCTGCCGGGTGTGGTTTGTTTTCTTAAACTCAGACTTGCAAAAAGCAGTCTGGGGCAGCCATGAACTCAGGTGTGAACCACAGCAGCTCCCTCAACAGACCCTAGACTGAGGTGAGTGGTTTCTAGTCTAACCTGACAGCTGAGCCCACTCTGAGAAAAGCCGTCAAGACCATTTTGCAAGTATCCCCACATCAGCTTCCTTTTAACCTTAAAATTATCAGTCACCCACAATGACCTTTTAACTGCCTTGCATTGAATTCAGCTGCTCAGCCACTCACTCTGGGCCAGGGGAGTTTGCACACCAGCCTAGGACAAAGCCGAGAGGTGGAGAAAGGTTTCTCTAGTCTTTGCTAGGGCTGTTACAGTGGCTGCTTGCTAGCACTTGTCTTCAAGAGAGGACAAGACTTTTGGGGCAGAAGGAGTCATTATTTTTATGGATCAGGCAGGGCAGATTCAGGCAGCAGTAAAGCAGGAAGGTGGCCTGCCTGCCCTGTGCTGGAACAGTTGTCATGGTCCTTCCCCGGGGACAGCAGTCCAGGATGGTGAGCGGTGCTGCTGGATGGGGAAAGCCCAGGGGTGACAGGAAACACTGGGACAGAAGAGACCACCATCTCCAGTGCAAGGCTCCCTGAGTGCCATTTGTGGTGGTGCCAGCAACGGTGATGGGACAATGCCTTTGACCTCACAACAGTGAAATTTGGTTTGCTGACAGCAGGGTGCAGGCTGAAGCCAGCTTTGAGCTGCAGAAGCTGACTGTGGGTGCACAAGCTGGCTGTTCAAGGCTATCCCATCGCACACCACCTCTGCCAGTCCAGGCAACAACCCCAGAACTGCTTCCTCCCTCACACAACCCAGAAATCATTTCTCCCCTTTTCCTCCTGTACTGATGCCAATTATTGCCAGGCAGAAAGAACCAGAAGTACTCACTTTGGGACAAAGATGTTTTTTTTTACTCTAGAGTGTCTTTCATCCTACGCAAAGGCACTTCTAACTAAGGAATCATCTCAAATCCACAAACAAGAACTTAGTTCTGAAGATGTGATAAACATTTTCCTTTATTTTAATTTAAAAAAAAAGATATTTCAGAAAAACAACCTAATTCATCAGATATTCTCATACCCTTAAACCTGTCCTCTATCTCCCCCAAAGTATGTCAACAAAGAGGTGAAAGCAGACACACTAGGCAAGGTCTGCTTTCTTCCTACCAGCACTACCCAGAGAGACTAACAATGAACTTGAGGCTGAAGATATTTAATAGCACGAGAAGACTGCTCCTCATAGCAAGAGCTTCCCGTCCCACAGAGGCAGCGCCCTATGTCTGCAACTTTGCCAAGAGGCTACTAACTTTGCATGCCAAGAAAGGCCTGAAACCTTCACAGTGCAATTCTTGTCCATCAGACCAAGGTGACCTGCAAGTCAGCTTGAATGGGGTTGTCCAAGTCACGCCTTTTTAATTCTGCTTCTCAGCCTTCCCTCTGTGGCAGGGAATTACAGCCTCTCACCCATGTCCAAGCAAAGGAATGCTGCTTAGACCCTGGCGGGTATACTGCTTCTCTGGCTCATGTCTTACACAGCACTGGGTGGTGGTTGAAAGGGTGTTTCTGCCACCCTGTTGAGCCTGCTCCGCTACACAGAAGAAAGCTGGAGAGGAAGAGCTGGACAAGGAAGCAGCTGGCCAGGAACCTGAGAGCAGAAAAATCCTTGCAGCAAACCCTCTGCCAGGCCTCAAATCCTCCACAACCCGTACACCAAGTCCTTCCCTGAACAGCCCGAGAAGCATTGCAGCCCTTTGACACCACTTGAGCACCACCTTAATCCCCCAGTACTCCTTCCCTGAGGCTCTCGGGGAAGGACAGCCTTCTAACTCGGTGCGCGTCCCTTCACCCAACACCACTTCTAAAAGGATGGTGATCCCGGGGGTGGGCGCACCAGCTTGGGGCGCTGCCCGGCTTTGCAGAGAGGCGTGCGTGCAACGCCCTATCCTGCACCCTGCTGCTGATCCGGGGGATAACACCGGCCCAGCAACACCCTCCTCCCTCCGGCACGGAGCCCGGGGGCTGAACCATCCCCTCCCCCCTTTCCCGAGGAGCCGCGCCCGCTCCCACTCCCGGAGATGCTCACCCCCTTACCTCCGCGCTCTGCCAGCCTCCGCTTCTGCGGCTTCTCCGCGCCGGGCTCCGGCTCCCGGGACAAGCGTGCGGCCATGGGGAAACCGCTCCGCTCCGCTCGCTGCATCCCCCC
>NW_010972635.1:417789-418640 GCF_000737465.1 Haliaeetus leucocephalus | reverse complement strand
AGCGAGGAGTGGGCGAGCCGTGGGGCAGGAGGGTGCAGAGAGCTAGTTGGGGGGGGGACAAGCTACGGAGGGGTGGGCAGGGCGTGGGGGGCTCCCCAGCCCTCTGCAGTCACCAGAGGACCTGTGCTTGGGAGGTGGGAGTAGGACGCTGCGTGGGTGTCGTGGTTTAACCCCAGCCGGCAACTAAGCACCGCGCAGCCGCTCGCTCACTCGCCGCCCCCCCCCCATCCAGTGGGATGGGGGAGAAAATCGGGAAAAAGAAGTACAACTCGTGGGTTGAGATAAGAACGGTTTAATAGAACAGAAAAGGAGAAACTAATAATGATAATGATAACACTAATAAAATGACAAGAGTAGTAATAAAAGGATTGGAATGTACAAATGATGCGCAGGGCAATCGCTCACCACCCGCCGCCGATCGACACCCCGCTAGGCCCCGAGCGGCGATTCCCTGCCCCCACTTCCCAGTTCCTATACTAGATGGGATGTCACATGGTATGGAATTGTGATGGGTTGACCCTGGCTGGACGCCAGGTGCCCACCAAAGCCGTTCTATCACTCCCCCATCCTCAGCTGGACAGGGGAGAGAAAAATATAACAAAAAAAACTTGCGGGTCGAGATAAGGACAGGAGAGATCATTCACTAATTACCGTCACGGGCAAAACAGACTCAGCTTAGGGAAAATTAGCTCAATTTATTACAAATCAGCCAGAGTAAGGTAAATGAGAAATAAAACAAAATCTCAGAACACCTTCCCTCCACCCCTCCCTTCTTCCCGGGCACAACTTCCCTCCCGGATCTCTCCACCAAGCCCCCCCAGCGGCACAAGGGGGACAGGGATGGGGTTTAC
>NW_010972635.1:231106-417779 GCF_000737465.1 Haliaeetus leucocephalus | reverse complement strand
GAAAGGGAGCAGGTCCTGGCTCCGCAGATGTTTTCTCACGGCGGGGGGGAAGGAGCCACCAGTTTCCAGCTCGCTACCTGCGCTGGCAGCATCGGGCCCGCCCCGCCACCGGGTCCCGCGCTGGGGATGTGCCCATGGGGAGCCCCCTCCTCCCTGGGGCACAGCCAGAGCGCTGGTGCCCCAGCCTGCCTGAACCCGTGCTCATCCCCACCACGGCTCTCTTGGGGCAGGAGCCGTCTGAGCAGCTTCTCAGGGCCTCATGAGCGGTGGAGGAGCGAGCGGTGGCAGAAGACAGGCGGTGGGATTTTTGCAGGCCCCCAGTGTGGACAGGGGCCGTGGAGAGCTCTGCAATAGGCCAGAGCACAGGGCAGGGGCACAGGGCTGCGGTGCCCCACGTTGGTGCTCAGCATCCTGTGCGCCTCGCCCACTTCCCAGGGACAGGGGAGAGAGGAGGTGGTGTGTATGGGGGACGCAGTCCCCTCCCCTCCAGGCAGCAGCTGCCCTCTGCCCTGTGCACGAAGCCCCCATGGACCAATGGACCAGATGTGTGCTCAGCATCTACCTTCTGGGCTGGAGCGTTGCTAAGAGACGGGATCCCTCGGGAGGCTGCGGTGCCAGCGGCTGAGCCCGGCAGATCGGCAGGAGGGGATGCAGCCGCCCAGGAACCGCTGGATGAGGGAAGGCCTATGTGGGAGATCACACAAAAGGCTGCAGCAGAGCACCGTGAGAGACACACCCACATCTCACAGGGAAATCTCTAAAGTAGGGAGAAAGGGGTCAAGACCAGGAGGAAGCGCTCGGCATCAGCAGGATGAGATTAATCTGGAGGGAGGTCACTGGAGGGTTTCACTTCAGGGAGATCACACTGAAGCGAGACGTTTCTGTTAGCAGCTCGTTCCCCCTCCTGGGGCCACAGGGGGGGTCTCACTTGGCTCATCAGGGGCGAGCAGCTGGCATGTGCAAGCTGAGGGGTGAAGGCTGAGCAAGCAGCCTGGCAGAGGGGAGGGCAGGGGGACACTGAGGGCAAGGATGAGTGCACTGGGAGCTGGGCACTGCTACAGCCAAGCTGCTGCTTGGGTCACTGACTGGGGCGTTCACACTGGGTTGAGAAATAGTCACTCGGCCTCTTTTGTCCCCCCTCTTTTGATGTGGGCAAGGAATTCACAGGGGATCTGAAACCCAGTGCAGGGGATGGTGAGAAAGATGGCCACAGGTGATGCAGGACCCAGCTTCCAGGACTTTCCCCAGTGCAAGTTAGCTGGACAACTGTCTCAGAGGTCGGACTGGGGCAATGGGGTGTCTCAGACATGCTCTGGCATTTTACAGGGTGAGTAGCTGCCCCTCGGTACCATGGTAGGCATTTTTCCACCTATATGCAAGTCCTTTTCATGCTTTTCACGGTAACTCACACAAGCTAAAAACTTTCTTTGCTTTTTAGGTGACGAACATTTCTGTCACATGCTTTAAAATTAAAAAAAATATGTTGTGAAGTTGGCAGCACCAAGGAGGCCTAAGGAGAGAAGAGCAAGAAGCACAGAACAAAATAGACTGATGGCCCTGCCCCTCATCCTTTGACATTGCCTCGGTGAGCCTCCCGTGCAGTTGCAGGCACTGAGTTTAAAGTCCTGGGCTGCAGTGACAGAGCACATTAGGGGATGGCTGCTCCAAGCAGGCAGTTAATTGGGCTCTCCCAGGCCTTTGCAGCCCCAAGTGGGTGCCCTGAGCCATCCTTGATGGTGCTGCAGGCTGGGGTGTCAGTGGGTGCCACAGCCTGGCTTGGTTGCTAGTGCTGAGCTACTCGTGTCACTGTCTGATGCAGCACGGAGCAGGGCAGTATTGCAGTGGTGGCCGGCGGAGGGATGCACAGCCCATCTGCCACCGAGCCGAGCTGAGCCCCACACTCTGCAGGGACCCCATCCTCTGCAGGGGCTTGGTGAAAGGGACATTCCCTGGCATCTTTACTACCCTCACTCTCATGCAGATACATATTGGATGATCCTCAAAGCAGAGGATCAGACCACAAGAGTCCTTCCCTAGTTCATTGAACCTTGACCCCAAATTTTGGTATTTTTGATGTGGTCATTAGTGGTAATTTAAAACTACAGACTCCTTTAACATCAGACTGCCCCAGAGTGGTGTCCAGATAAATGAAAAAGCTTTACTCTGCTTGTAATTCTTCCCATGTGATAGGTTACCCTTCTTCTTCTTCTGCGCGCCCCACCCACGTGGGCCATGTTTTCCTTTCTCTGGGTGCCCCTCTCCCCCACCCTATTGCCCTGGGAAGTATTCAGCATTTTGCAGGGCAGAGCACCTGGAAACACAGGACTCCTTGTTTGCAGAGGTCAGTCATCTTGAACTGAGGCCCAGTCAGGTTAACAATTAGGTTCAAAAGTTTCTTCAAACTAGGGTGATCTGAGAGACAAAAGACTCATGCTGGCAAAATGAAGGCTACTAGAACAGCATAGGAGTGATGCTTGTTTTCTCTAGTTTGATGGGAAACTGTAAACAGCAGCTTTTCATGAATGTCTTGCCACTGAGACTGCCTGAGAGCTGGTTTTTCTGGGCTGAAAACTCAGGTAATGTGACCTGGCTTTCCCAGGGTCGAAACCCAGGTACCCCAGGGGATGCACTAGAGGCCAGAAGGTGCTGTTCAGAGGCAATTTTTCCCTTCCCAGCACTGCCATAAATTCAGGGCATAAGTGTGGGAAGGTCCCAGCCTGATCCTGAAGTGAGCAGACCTGTCCCACCTGCTGGGCACAACACTGGTCCCTGGCTCCTGCCCCATGCTGCCCAGCTCTGAATCATGTTTTCAGTGTCACCTTCTCTACAACTCCCATTCCCTCCTTTCTGATGTGTGGGACCCCAGCTGGGAAGAGCTAATGGCACACGTCAGTGAGTAAGGCACAGCCCTACTGAAAGATGCTGAGCACTGCTGCATTGCCTGCTAGGAGAGGAGTCTCTGGCACATCCCAGATGCTGATGGTCTGGCTTTCTCTGGAGAAATACCACTGAACACGCCAAGCCTGAGGGTCCAAAGAGGTACTATCCTGGCTGGACAGGTGGGATGCTCCATCCCCCAAACTGTGCTGCACGAGAAACGTACCCAGCTGTCCCAATCACCCCCAGCCTCATTTTAAGAAGCTGGGCATCCCAGTTCCGCCCATTTGGAAAAGGGTGCTTCAAATCTCCCAAGAAAGTGAATTCCCTCTTTCCAGAAACATGCACTGAACTGCACTTTGAGGACTCTCAGTCACTGCCAGAGACAGCCCTGTTCTTGGGTTCCCTCCCTCTCTGCCGTGACTCTAAGTATATGGCAAGCGGGGCCATTTGCCAATGTTTGTGTCTCGACAAACAGTCTGTCAGCATTTTAGTGTATGGCTTCAGCTGGGATCAGCTATGCGTTCTCTCCCCATTAAATGGCAGAGCTGTGTGCAAACACCCTGGCATCAAACCATCTGGGGCATGCTCGGGGCCAACTGCTGATCTCCCAGTAGCATGTGTCAGGCACCCTCTCGCACCAAGGCGAAGGACGACTGTGGGATTGGTACTCCCATGCCACTGCCTGCACAGGTAGCCAAACCCCATCCTGCACATGGGGGGTCTCCTCTGCCACCAGTCACCTCTCCTACTAGGACTGCCTACCTGGATCCCCTTTGCTCCAGCCTGGCTCACAGAGAATCTGGCACGAGCAAGCTGCAGCAGATAGCAGTCCTGAATAAAACAGACTATTGAATGGTAGCAGAGGCCAGTGGAAACAACTTCTGGTTGCTGATAACACACAACCCCCCACACACACACACTCCCACTAACATGATAGCAAGCTTTCAAGACCTTCATTCATGGAGCTATTGAGCATTCACCTCCCTTCGTGCCTTGCTGGGGAACTGTGGCCTGGGAGGCTGGGAACGGGGCAGACTTTCCCCTATGGTTGCACCCTGACAGGGCACAGTCTTGCTTACACAGATGCTGTTTGAACTCAATGGTAAGAAGACACCTTGGACATACAGTCTAGATTCTGTCCAGACTCAAAGGCTCTGGAAATAGTTTCTGGCCCAGAAAGCTGGGATTCAGGTACTTTTAGCTTCAGCCTGACCTCTGCTATGTCCTCCAGCCTCAGCAGTCTGCACCAAGACCAGAATCTGATTTTTTTTTTCCCAGGGTCACATTCTGCCTTGGTGTAGCTGTTAGAGGAGAAGAGCAAACTGGAAGAGTAGATGTGTGGGACATCATGCATCCCATCTGTCATCAGCTGGTGGAGACACCAGCCCCTTGCAGCAGCCAAGGGTCTTCTGAGTTAGCCCAGTGGACCCAAAGACAGTGCATCCATTTACACCAGAGCTGAGTTTGTCCCCAGTAAGCTGTTAGCGTATTCTCCTGCCTTTCCTAGTGCACTAGTTCCTCAACGCTGATCTGTGAAGACTTGAAATGGTACCAAGATCGTCACTTCTGAGAAGATTTCCACATCTCTGTTGGACACTGGGAAGACATGTGGGTTCCCCCAGACCCATCTCCTCTGTACAGCACAGCATAGCAAGGGTCTCACCCCTGTTACTTAGCACAAAATGAGGATACTAGCTAAGGCAAATAGTAAAGCTGGTAATTTATTTTACATCTCTGAGCCTCCTCTTGCTTGGAGGAGACTGACTCTGGTTCACCATGGAGTGGAGCAATACAAAGCTGCAAGGACAGGTGATACTCAGAATGTCACTGGTGGTGCTCAGTGGTTAAGCCACCCTTTGTAAGGCAGATCTGGAAGCTTCTTTCTGCTACAGCCCCTCCTCCCCTGGAGTTCAGGGAAGTCAGTGATCAGCCCCAGGCACTGACTCCATGAACCGTCACAGAAGGTAGCACTGCTGGCAGAGCAGCCAAGCTCACAAGACCCACCGCATCTGGGCTGAGAAATCTTCCAAGATGTGTTCAGCAGGGCTTGGACAAACTGCTGCCTCCACATAAAGCTGGAGATGGAGCAAGTGACCTTCAAAGGAGTACGCGAGTAGAAACTGATGGCCACAGACTGCGGTGGGACGTGTTTCTGTTGTGGTTTACACCATGGATTTGTAGGTAGTGCTGCTTGAAAGCTGGTGTGACCAAGAGCAGGTTTACACTGGGTCTCAGCAGCTGGGCTGAGCTGCAGATGCACTGATCACCCAGGCACCACTGAAAGCAAGGCACCCACCTCCTTGCTGGGCAGACCGCAGACTCGTGGTTGGTATTGTGGGGCACAATCTCAATCCACAGGCAGGCCTAGGTTTCATTCTGGTGGTATTGCTGGTAATGTGTTCCTATACAAGCCCTCTTTCTTTCCAAAGTTACACATTAATGTTTCCTGAGGATAAAAGGACAGAGCAATCAGCATCACCACAAAGAGAGGCCATCAAGAACTGCAGATGACAAACACATAACTGATCAAAGATCAGGGTTACAGCAGTTATTTCACAAATCTGCTGCCACTGAAGGAAATGCATGTTGCACCTATATTATGATTAAACTACAGCAAAAAAAGTGATCAAAACAAGAGCAAAAACTGAGCCTGAGCAAACACAGAGCAACCATGGCTAGCACCCCGTCACAGAAGCCTGATCTGCTTGCCATAACTCCCCCAGCCCCAAGCTGAGTGCTTAACTGGGAAGTCAGTGCCTGACTCCACAAGGCAGCTTGTGCCAAAATAGCAGCCATGGCTTGCTTCTGTATCTGCTGCTCTTCAGACGGACACAAGCATCCCTAAAAATCCAGTTCCTGGGGCTCGCCAGGAACAGCAGCCCAGCAAATGGACCATGCCCAGCACATGCTGGGTCCCAGCCAGGGAAGGCAGTGCCACAAGGATGCATGGAGGCCAGGTCTGGTATTGGGATGCGCGGGGCAGGAGCTGCCTGTCTGCCTGTCCCCCAGCGTGGGCTGGCTGGGAAACACTGCACGTGACACCCAGGTGTCCTCCCTGTGGCAGTGCTCTGCTCCTTGGGCTGGGACTGGGCTGCATCAGGTCTCGGCAGCATGCACAGAGGCTGCGTGTTCATGCTCAGGCGTTCATCACCACGACAGTTTGATCACAGCTGTGTTCTGGAGGCGAATGAGCACAGAGGTGGGATGTGTTCATGGGGGGATGCATGTAGCCAGGGCATTTTCTACCCCCTGCACAGGCAGAGAGGGGTAGGAATAGGGTCTGGGGAGGAGGGGGAGAGGAGCTGCATGAGGATAAATCAGTTTGGGATTAGAAGGTGGCACTGGCAACCTGCCATGTGACAGCCAGGCTTGCACAGCGAGAACCCCAGCTGTCAGCCTGGTGGCAGCAATTAAATGAGGTATCGATTGAGGAATTGTTGTCTGCAGGGTTTAAAGACAAGATCGATGGAGACCAAAAGGTTTAGGCTCCGTTTACTAATTAGTCAAGCACGCTTGGGAGAGAAACCTTTGGAGACACAGAGAGCTGAGCTGTGTACGGGCAGTACTGCCAACGTGCTGGGGTTACTCCCTCCCTGGCATCCAGTCTTCACCACTCCTGACTGGTGCCAAAGGGTGGACAGGCACCAGTGTGCCCATGCCAGGGATTTAAATCAGCAAGGAGGCAATCAGCAGCGAGGAGCGGGTGGGGGCAGCAGGGTGGAGTATTCTGTGCTGGGGCTATGAGCTGCTTTTCTCCCAAGGCAGGGATGTGGGAAAGAGGGGCTGTGCATGTGTCTGTGCGTGGGGAGGAGTAAACCAAGAGGAGAGCTGCTCCCTTTGCATTGCAAATTGTTTGGGGGTGAATTGATCCATTTCTTAGGCTCTGGCATTAGTTACAGCCTGAACACATTTCTCTTCCCCCTGCTTCTTGTGCAGCAAGCCCAGAGACACAAAGGAGACAAATGTGGCACAGACTTTTTGTGGCTTACGTGCTGATTCTGCCTACGCTCCATGGAGCTAAATCGGGGGAGAGCAAGGCAATGGCTTTATTCCCTCTGCTTTGTTCCCTCACTTCCAGACAATGTCCAGGACATGGTCAAATGGGGACAAGCAGGCAGTGGCCTTGCCTGGATGTGGTTTGGGCAGCCTTTGAGACTGTCTTCGTGCCTGCTGTTGTGGGAGGGGGGTCTGTGGCTTCTAAACAGAGTCGCTTTTAAACCAGCTGGGGAGCTCGGCTAGATTGTGTCTCCCACGGGACGTCTTGATGTCAGCTCTCGGTTAGAAAGAGGCATCAACGTGGCTCCCCCTTCCCAGGGCAGCCAGAGAATTCCTCTTTTCATCTCAGCTTACTAGGAAAACTCAACCCCAGCAAACAGAAGAGGGTCAGGAGCTGTTGCGATGGGTCCTGTGACCCACTGCCAGCCTGGGGGCAGTGCTTCATGGCCACCACAACCATGGGTCATGCATCGCCTCAGACCCACCATGTGACAGGACACGCCAGAGCACTTTCAGCCCCATGACCTAACACGAGCTCTGGGGGAAAACACCCACCGGTTTACATTCCCTGCACAGGTCAGTCCTTCTGGTGCCTCCCAAAACAGGACAGAGGGGAGTGGGGGCCAGACACCAATGCTACTGACAGAGGTGCAGCACGTCCTGCTGGAAACCCTGTCCTTCAGCTGGGACTGCCCTCCCTCTGTGCCGAGCTTGGTGACTGCTATTAGCAACTGCAACCTGACCCAGCCGGCTGTAAAACACAGCAGGACGGGAGAGAGCAGCATTTGAGCAAGCTGAGAAACCGTAGTCACCAGGAGACTGAACGTGCCTCCGGGGGTGGGGGCTGAAAGGAAGGGATGGAAGAGAAAACAGAGATCAAGGACACTGTGACGCCGTGTGGCTGTTCCAGGGTGTCTCATACTTTCACAGCAGGGCGAGGCAGATTTATAGCTTTGTCTTGAGGGTCTGGAGCCAGCCTCCAGTTATTTCACATTTAGAAGGCAGTTTCCTTTGCTTTTGCTCTTTCTCTGGCTTGTAAAGCTGCACGCCCCACACTGGACCAGCCCCATGTCCTTGTTCTCTGCGTACAGCATCAGTGCCTGGGACAGATACTGCACCTCTGCCAGTGCAGGACAGAACCGACTAGGGTTTAAGGGATCATTGTTTTCCTGCTGTTGTTACACAGCTCCATGCCACTGCAGTGTCCAGAAACTGTGAATTTAACAATCTTTTTCTGTTGGAGACATGGACCAGGCAGCTGGTCCAGGGCTGCCAAAGCCATGATGTTCTTCCCATGTAGATTTCACTTTCCTTATTATCCCTCAAGTCAGTCTGACCACCCTGCCCATGGCCACCTGTCCATGCTAAGAGGGAACAGGAGACCATGTGGTTTCTATGGGTTGCAGAGCCAACAAGCCTCCTCTAGACTCTCTGCTCCAAAAGCTATTCCAGCCCATGCCACCTCCTACACATGGCTGTAATGAGCGAGCAATGCAAGAAACGTCTCCCTGGCTCTCTCTGGACCATCACTGCTCAGCATATCCAGGATGCTGGCTTGTGATATGGCTCTGCACGTTGGGCAGGAGATCATAGCACTGTTTCCTAAATGTTTCCTAGAGAGGTTGCAAGAACCACCCAAGCTGACCCAGGCTGCTTGCCTTCCAACATCTGCCTCTGCCAGGAATGAGGTTGGCAGGTGGCTGTTGATGGCTACCCCAGTGCCACCTTGACCCCATAAGCAGTTCTGGGGGACCCATAGCTATCTTCCAGGCCTGCTGGCCATGATAAGGCACTTGAAGAGTCCTCCCAAGGGAGATGCAGGTAAGGACAAACCTATCTGCAGAGAGATAGAAAATACTCCAGAGATCAAAGTGGGTCTCCTACCAAACGCAGTGTGTCCCCTCCGTACCTGATCACCCCAACTGGTCTGTTGAATCAGAGATGCCCAGATGGTGCCTGCTATAACATTTCACTTTCCACTTGGCATCAGGCTGATATCTTCCCTTATCAGGGCCATGCTGTGGTTTAATGCCCATCCAGGAAGAGAAGTCTGAGTTCCCCACATGTTCCTAGGGGTTGGATGCTGCTCACAGACAGGAAAGCTTGATATAGGCAGATGTCCAAGAGCCACAGAGGCATTTATTTCTTATTTGTCTGCCCTGGGTGCATAAATTCAGTCTGTCCAAGTCAGTGTGTAAGTGTTTGCCTGCACACAGAAAGGCTTGACTCTTGTAAGGTGAGGAGAAGCAGAAGATTGGGTCTGTGTGGGAGGAGACAGAGTTCCTCTGCCACCTTTCTCTCCTGGCACCCTAGGAGGGATGAGGCATGGGATGGGTGCAGGGGCATGCCAGGCTTCCAGAGCGTGCAGGAGGCACCTTGCCTTCATGGGTCACCATGACAAAGGGGACAGCAGAACTATTCCCACCTCCCATCCATTTTCCTTGTGGCTTGAGTCTGTGATCCAGCGGCAGAGAGAACAAAGAGCAGGCATTGGGAAATCTGTTCACAGCTCCCCACTGCGGGTTGCTGTGAAGCAACAGGGAGCAGGAGTAGGACTGAACCCCAGCCTGTGCCAAGAGCATAAGCAGAGGCACAGTACTTTCCTAGGCCTCCTCACATGCATAATCTCAGTGTGGTCATTACTCTTTAACAGACATGCATGTCTACAGACAGATAAATAACCCCAGCAGCATGCAGGAGGTTTCTTGTCTGTGCACAGGAAATCTCCATCTTTTAGGCTCAAGGGGGATCTTACCAATGTATATAAATACTTGAAGGGAGGGTGCAAAGAGGATGGAGCCTAGCTCTTTTCACTGGTGCCCAGTGACAGGACCAGAGGCAATGGGCACAAACTGAAACACAGGAGGTTCCCTCTGAACAACAAGAAACACTTTTTCACTGTGAGGGTGACCGAGCACTGGCACAGGTTGCCCAGGGAGGCTGTGGAGTCTCCATCCTTGGAGATATTCAAAAGCCATCTGAACATGGACCTGCGCTACTGGCTCTGGGTGGCCCTGCTTGAGCAGGGGGACTGGACCAGATGACCTCCAGAGTTCCCTGCCAACCTCAGCCAGTCTGTGATGCTGTGATCTTGCTGGAGGCTGCATTTCCAGACCCTGGTTCTTCTTTCCAAGTCAAAGCCATAGCTTCTTCTAGCTCCCTCCTACCGACTTGCCCAGCTTGGTGGCTGTCACAAATGCCAAACTGATCTCCATCTATTCCTGCTGGTGTGGGGCCAGGCAGACACAGTTCACTCTCACAGGCAAGGGAAGTTGTTTACCTGCTCAGCTGCAGCCCTGGGAAAGCAGTAGGCTCTGTGTATGGGCCAGAGCCATCACATGCAGGAAACTTCACCTCCTCTCTCTATGCCAGGAGGGGCACACAGGCTGGGAGCTCCCACACAGGCCACAAGCTGGCCTCAGCCCCTCCAGCACTGGTTTTGATGTGGGCTCAGCCAAGGATGTATTAGAGACAGACTCTGCACAGAAAACAAGGCTGCCCCAGGGACAGCATCCCGCGTCAGGCTGTTCCTGCCGCCCAGGCTTCCTCCCACCCAGACTTCCCTTCCTCAGATCCGGGTCACTGCCTCTTGCCCTCCCATCGTGAGAGATGGTGAATAATTCACTCCCTTCATTTATGTCATTACCTTGAAGGTATTTATAGTGCGTGATCAGTGCCCCTAGAGAATTCCCTCTCCTGAACTCCACAAATTGCATTGTCTCGGTCTCTCCTCCCCACCCGCCTGTGCTAATTGCTGCATCGTGTTTGCTGACCTCTTGGATTTTGTTTCATTTCTTCCATCCTTAGACTTTGGGGGCAAGTGCTCTCTCCATTTCTCCCCAGGCTCTTCAATCATGCTCCACATCTTTGTGGGCAACCCGATCCACAGGTAACAGGGACACAGCGGGTGTTATGAGACTGCAGGGTCATCTCTCTGCTTGCTGGACATTAAATATGTTCTTGCTCATGGGCACATCCCACATGAAGAATGGGCTCAGCCAGAACAGGAGGACGTGTTTCTTTGCAAAGCAAGGGCAGCTGGAGCATGTGGTGAACTGATGTTACATATGCAAAGTCTAGATGGGTCATTGCTAACTCCAGCTCTGCCCCTAAAGGTTTTGGGGACAGAAGGGACCTAAACTGATGTATGGCTTAGCATGAGGTTAGATGTCTTCCAGCATTTTCTGGTTTGGGCCATGCTACCTTACAGGGGCATGCACTTTAGAGCTGCCTCACCTTCCAGTAGGAACTATCTGTCCTTCATGCCCATGGAAGAACTCGCTCAGAAACAGGCCAAGAGTAACACATGGTGTCCCAAACTCTCAGGGTCTGCTACCAGAGTTTTCCAGAGGAACATGTAGCTTTGAGCCATTCCCCATGTCGCAGAAAACACCACATCAGTGCAAAGCACCTCTTGCAGGAAGCCCGTGCTTAGCAATGCCTCACTGACCCAGAGATAAGCACCACGATCTAAGCTTGTGGTGTTTCCCTGCTCAATGCTAGACAGCCCATAGGACATTGTATGATACAAAACAGGAGACAAAGGTACTAGGCATGTAGGAGCATTATGCCTGCTTTTCTCAGCAATGCAGTTAGTTCTCATCAGTTGTATTATTTCTTTATTCCTGTATCCTCAGCTCTTACCACCACTAGTCTCTCATGGCAGGGAGTGCTATGGATTAGACTTTCAGGAAACAGCCTGCTCCTCCCCAGCTCAATGTTAATGTGGTTACTTTCAGAGTTGCTCAGGGTCATTTCGTCCCTCCCATCTGAGGGAGGATCACCAGCTGAGCTGTGCTGTGTCTGTCAGGTCTGAACACTGCTGGTGGGGCAGGATCCAAAGCTGGCCTCAACTGGACTCCCAGTGGGGCAGCTGCCAGTCCCCAAAGGGCCCCTGGGGCAGTTGTGGGGTCCCAAGGGAGGGCTCCACTACCCCCGGGGCTGCTGAAACAGAAGAGGAGCTTTCCCACAGGGTGGTCTTTGGCACAGCACTGTGCAGCAGACAAAGCACAGATCAGGGGAAGACTGGGCTGGAGCAGGTCAGGGAGGACACAACTGCCCAGACCCACAGCGCATGCTGAGCTCCAGCCTCCCTCTGCTTGCATCAGCTGGATGGGCATCCAGGAAAGCTGCTTGCCTGGGGACCATGCACACAAGTGATGCTGGTCCAGCACTGCCATGCTCCCTTCTCGGAGGTGGACCCACCAGGCACCAACTGTCCCACTGCAGGGAGTGGGGAGCATCGCCAACCGTTTGCAGGTCCCCCCAGGCCCAGACCAGATGGCCTGCCCTGCTCTGCACTGCTTTGTAGGGACCAGGGACGAAGTGAGGCAGGCTGTACTGCTGTGTAGATGCTAAACTAGGCCAGCATATGGTGCTGTAGGTCCATGGTATAGCTTGCAAGACATCGTACTGACCTGGGCTACAGGAATTACTAGAAGTCAACCCAGTAGCCCTGGGGAAGCTGTGGCGGGGAGCGGGGGGCTGTCTCCAATTTTGCTTGTTTTGGGGGGAGGGCAGATGTTTAAATCCTAAAAATTCTGCCCCCAAACCCTACTAAGCAGAGGATGAAATGCGGCTGGTGTGTTCCTGCAGTAATGCTGCTGTGCTCCGGAGCCCGTCCTGGCTACCGGCACTGGACTGTGCATCTCCAGGCTGTATGTCCGTGGGGGGCCGGTGGTGAGAAGCCAGTGCACCCAGGCCGTGCCTGGCTGCCTGAACTGCAGGAGATGCTGTGGGCACAGGCCAGTGGGAGAGGAGATGGGTGCAGTGAGAAATCTCATTTCCCATGAGGTGCTGCACAGCATTTCCTGGCTGTTTCCAGTTTTAGAGGATTTCTTCCCAAGGAGAAAAAGGAGGAGTCCCACTTTCCCAGGGACAGCATGCACTGTTTGCTTCGTCTCACAAATCTACTGAAAGAGAGTTTTGATGAGCAGTTTTCAGGTAGTCACACCCAGAGGACCACTGCACCCTTGCTGTAATGGGGAAACCCAGTTACCTGCCCTCACTTCAGCCATAGCAATGGGTGAATTCTCACACTACTGCCATTTATACTCTTACCCCACATCTGACCCCCATCAACACCCCCTCTGCTTTTACGAGGGCCCAAGGACACAGCATCATTGCCTCTGGAGCATCAGAGAAGCCTGCGTGCCTTGGGGACCACGATGGCTCCGAGGTGGCTGGGCGAAAGGACCAGCTGCTGGAGGCAGTGACGATACCTGGCTCCACACCCCCGCAGCCCCATGGCCAGCGTGAAAGGAGATGCCGAGAAGTGAAGCCCTTGCCCATGCTGGGTCCTCGGAGTATGGCCAAGGACTGCACTCACTCCAGCACCACCTCAGAGCTTCCCAGGGCAGGGGGCTGCAGGTTCCTGCCAGAGCCTCCCCTCACAGTGTACTCATGCTGGGTGAGGGTCTCACCCCAGGCAGGGACCCCTCACCAGCCCCAGGCCAATGCAATCCATCTGCACATCGCAAGGGCACCCAAATCACCCCTCCCTCCTTTCCTTCCTCCCTCCTTCCTCCCTCCCATGGTCCACTGGCTTCCCAGCTCACAGCCCTTCCTCCCAGCATCTGAGGGGCACTGATGTGAGATTAACCCCGTGCTCTCCACAGCCTCGCTGTTATTACAGGCCTCCAAGCGGGAAGAGTGTAGGGGACGGGTGTTGCATGGTGGTCAGCCCCTTCCAGTGGGTATAGCCGTGGCCAGTGTTGGGGTGACAGTCTGGACTGCCAGGACAGCTCTAGTGCCCCTCTGCTTTCTGCTGTCTCCCCTCCAGCAGCACTCTCCTTGATACTCTGGTCCCAGGACTGCTCCCTGGGCTTGGGGACCGCTGCTGTCCCCATGGCTGGAAGCAGTGGCTCCTCTCTGGGGAAGGCTGCTCCCTGCACCCTGGGCGGAGGGTGCACCAGAGCTGGCCGAAGCCCTGGCAGCTCAGCCTCGTTGGGTGCTCTGCACCACACAGAATGATTTAAGGCTGTGGCTGGAGCCTTCTGCATTTCCCTGTCAACAGTGCAAACGCCACGTTTAATGTCGTCCTTTGTGTTTCTCAGGCAGGAAGAGCTGTGTGTACAAATAATTAAAGGGAAGAATCGGAGTGATTAGGGCAGATGATTATTGTCAAATTATGATTTATCTCAGAGGCAAGTTAGTACCCCCCCTCCCCCAAAGGGCTCAGCCTAGCACGGTGAATGGGCACTGGTTTTTTGATTAATAGATGCCTTTAGAAGGTCACCTACATCCATTGCAGATTAACTCAGTGGGAAAAGTTCTTTCAGTAATTCAAGCTGTTGTTCTCACAAGCTGTCAGCTAGCTGCGAATCGGGAAGGTCCATCCGTTACAGGGCTGCTGGTTTGGAGGGGATCTTTCTTTCCTCCGGACACATAGGCGTGATATATGATGCACAGAGACATGGATGACCGAGAAAACGAGCTGTGGAAAGAAAACAAAAACAGCAGTAAAGGGAAGCGAGGAAGCTGAGCAGGCAGAGAGCTGGCCCAGGCAGCATGGGGCCTGGGACTGGAGGGGCAGAGCTCAGCTTGAGGCTGATGCTGGAGCAGTGGTCCTAGAGCTGGTCTATTCAGCATGGTGGAGGAAGGGTTTAGATGCCCTCTTGTTGCAACCATTATGAGCTCCTCCTGCTATGGAGGCAGTAACTCATCTTGTGTTTGTTTCATCCATGCCTGTATTTAGACATGTCTGTGGAGGTGCTGGGCAGGCTGAAGCCAGCATCCCACAGGATCTGACAGTCTCCTGTGCATTTCTGGCAAAGATCCCTCAGTGTCATGACTTGACTCTTCCACACTGTGGACACCTCCCAGTTGGCCGCTGAGGAGGAAAGACCACACCAGGATCTAACTGCCACTCAGGCATCTTCTTGGGGAATGCAGGAACTGTTGATGGGAAAGAGGAAACAGGACCAGCAGGGCTGGTGTGAGCAGAGGTTGGGACTTGCAGCACTGTGAGGAGAACAGTACAACAGCATCAGTCCACCGAGTTACAAGCAGTGTCAGAAATGCCCATGCTGGTACAAGCTGCTCTTCATATTGACCTTCTGTAGATGCTCCACTATATTTCTTTTGAGCTCCATAACCACTGTGCTTAACAAAGATGGGACTGCTCCTCTTCTCTCCTCATGTGTCCGTCCCTGCATGGAGACATGTATGTGGTCTCACTGAGGTGACTTTCTACACGGTGACTTTGTACCATTAGGTTCTGAACACGGACCAAGGCCCAACATCTCTAACTGTGTCGGGAATGCTGTGATGATGGCATACGTCCTGCCACAATGCTGGGTGTACAGTTACCCATTTTTAACTTGCATGCATTCAAGGTGAAAGGAGAGACAGGGGAGTGCATGTTAAGGTGGACAACGGAGATGAAGAAGACTCTATTCCCTCATAAATAACCGTGATGATTATATTTAGCTTTCTTTTCACAAATGAATGGTATTTCAGCACAGTCATCAAAAATTCCCACTAACAAACATTTCTTTTGCATCCATCTAGCCTTCCTCATAAATCTATGTGCCAGGCATTAATAATATTTTCAGCAACAGATTGATTGACTAGAACATAGCTTGGTTGTCTCTAAACACTAAGGGGTTCTCAACTGATTTATCGCTTACTGAAGTCTGCACATATTTATATATGTACCATATTCCTTGTTATATACGTACCCCTCCTTTACCCAAGCTTTCTCCAGCAGATCCATCATGGTGGTGTCAATGGCTACTGTAGATTTGGACATCTTGTTGCCAGATCTATAATAAAGGCTTTGCTGCCACAGTACAGAGTCGGCATATTTTTGATAAATGACTTTTAAGGCCAGAAAAAACAGTTAGATCATTTTGAGTGGCAGAGTCCAGAGGGTCTTATCCAGTTGCTCCTGCATAATGTCCAGTAACATGAAGAGACCCAAGGTTTCCCTTCCAGAAAAGCCTTCTGTTTGAGGCATCAAGGGGTTGCTGGTTTAGCTGATTTTAATGTAAGGCTTTGGATATTTGGAAGGCTTGGGGGTATGGGAGAATCTTGCTTTGATATATTTATATTTTAGTTAGTTTGAAACTTGCTGGGAAGAGCTTAAGCCTGTGGGCAACACTCTTCAGAGGACTTCAGGCTGGAGAAGAAATAAAACCATCTCCTGATGCAGTTTTCTAAAGCAGTCTACATCTAGATTTTGAGGGATTGGCCACAGAGTACATCTGCTCCGGAACCAAGAGGTAACTCTGGAGCTGGTCCCTGTATCCATTACACTCTAAGGACAGGACACAACAAAATGGAAGAGGAAAGAGAAGCAGGACAGTGCCACACCAAAGCAAGGGCCAGTTTGCCCTGTATATCCAGACTCCTTGCATTGGATCTCCACAACAGTATTGGTCATCACAGGGCTTAAGAAAGTCTATGGCAGGGACAGAGACAGAGACTCCTGCCTTCAGCATATCCTGCAGTCTGATTTTGGCTATGTATGAAAAAGTTACTGGTGAGCTGATGAGAGGCAAAGCTTTAGACAGTGGCTGCCCAGAGAGCTGAGCATCAGCTGGAAGAGACAGTCTCTGGCATGGGCACGGCATCCTCAAGATGTTGTGTCTCTACCGGCAGGAAGAAGAGGCAGCTGGAGGAGAGATCAGGTTGAGTATTTTATTTTTACCCATTTAATATCCTTTGATCCTGTGGTATGTGCTGGGGGGACTTGCTGGTGTACTGCTGTGCCCAGCTCTGGTGGGAAAGCATCCGCTGGTGTATGTACCATTATAGTGATCACTGATGTGATTGACTGGCTGTCTAATGGGTTGTTACAGCACTGCAGAGTCTGTCTTGCTCTACAGGTTAACTGTGAGGAGCTGGGGAGATGAAGCAACACTCCTCTAAATTGGGCTGTGCATTGGGAGCACCAGGAAGGATCTCAAAAAAACACCCTACCCTTTGCAAAAATTTCTTTTATGGTCTTCACAAGGGAGGACACAAACAAACAGATCAGATGCCAGGAGTCAAAAGGAAGTTTTCATGTGGGGTTTTTTTTCCCCTTTCTCTCTTTAAATGGCCTGAGATGTTCAAGGCAGGTTTACTGCTCCTGGAGGTCATGTAAGTGCAGATATGCCCAGCCTTTGTGTGCTGCAAGGAAGCCAATGACCTTGGGCCTTTGCACCCCTGTATGTGAAGTTAGGGGCTAGGTGCTCTCTTCTGCAAAGCAGCACAGCTCTGCAGAAGCCCCATGCTGGTTTACACCCCCCTGCAGATCTGCTCCAGCTATTTAAAACTACAGGCGTTCCTTACCAGGTACGTAAATCTGCTACCGTGGATATTTGATATCAATCATGAATGCTTGCTATCTATTTCTAATGTGCATGCATGTCCTACACAGATTCATGGATGTCACCAACACAAGAGCTCCTGGGCTGGGTGTCTGTGCCCTTGGCTACAAAATCAGTCTCCTCTCAGCAGATGTATTGTCACAGTGCGTCTGGCTCAAGGCATCAGTTGCTGTGCTAAGCCACAGCACAATGCCCCAGCAGATCAAGGGGCAGGAGCCCTCAGCAGTGTGGACCTTTTCTTCCCAAGTCATCACATGAGTCCCACCACACAGCAGAGCCAACCTGGGAGCTGGTGCAGCCCTTGCCCCATGTGACTAAACCCACAAACCACACTGGGCAAGGGATGGATGGTAACCCCCCCTTGTGATGGGAAGGATTCTGATGCTGAGGGACAGAGGAGGTTTGGCTGCAGGATCGCTTTGGAAGAGCAGCCCCCGGAACTCCCTCCAGCAGTGTGCAGCTGAGGGCAACCCTCCCCGGAGGAAGGCAGGAGGGATGATGGACGATCCTGCACTGAGCCTGGAAGCAGCCTGCCTCCGGGTGGCTCCTGGAGGGACATGGAGGACCACGCAGCTCCCGCTGTCGATGCCATGTGTGGCAGGAGCACACTTGCCGTTTGTTCTGGCTTTCGAAACAGCAGGCTTTTGATTCCCTTGGTAGAGCTCATCTGCGCTTCTTTCTGGCCTCCTCCTTTCTCTGTGCCAACCACGTGCCCCGCAGCCCGTGGGCTCTGCTGTCATTGTTGGCTGCTGGTTCTACTGGCCTCAGCTTATTGCATCTGTTTTGATTTGCTAGGTCTTGCATTCAGCCATTCGTTCAGCTTTTATTGTACGTTTCTAAGCGTCAGCTCTGGGTGGTCATCGTCGGCTCCTTTCACTCAAGCCCGTGCACCAGCTGCATATTAATTGCTCTCCTTTCTCCTCTCACTTGCTCCCTCCCCGTCTCGCTGCATGACATTTGCGGTTTGCAAACTTTGTGAGAACACATTGCGATCCAAGCCCAGCTCTTCTCTGGGTGAAGGTGTGAGGAGGGCTTGGCACACCACCTCTTGCAGAGAGACTGGGGAGCTGAGGATTACACCGGAGGCAAATCTGGCCTCTCTCCTGCAAATCTGCACTGGGAAAGCCTTCCTCTGATCACTCTGTCCGTCTGCTGGTTGGTGGCAGATTACTCACCATTGTCTACTGGCTGATGCTTTGTCCGGTCTAACTTTAGTGTCCTGAGCAATGGGGCTCTGACTCTTTGGTTGATCATTGCCATGCCAAGTCAATTCCATCTTCTAGACAGTCTCCCTGATGCTAAGCCTGAGGTTCCCTTTCCCTGGTGCCCCTGTGGTACTGCCTAGTGCCAAGCAGAATTTCACTTCTCAATATGAGCTGTTGCATTGAGGGAAAAAAAAAAAAAATGTTCATGTTCACATGCATGAACAGGCTCCTTCTGCCTCGCCTTGCACTGCTCCTCTGGGCTACAGCACTTTGGAGACCGGGCTGTCTTGAATCATGAGTCTGCCCTGGCTCTGAAGTATTGTGTTGCTTAATGACTGATGATAATGTCTCTGTATGTAGGTTTGTAGCCTGGCTATCCATCTTTAAATTTCAAAATCTTTCCTCCTCAGCCATTACCTCCACCCCCGTAATCATTCCTGTTGCTCTTCTCTGAATTCCACCTCATTTGTCCTTGTTTGAAGGCAGAGCACAATCAAACCAACCGGTCTGGGAGCCTGGGTGGGGGCCGAGGTCCGAGAGGGGTCCACCTCCACTCCTTGGCCCTGAGCTGGCCTGAGGTCAAGAAGGCTCATCGACCTGAGTGGATCTGGGCTGCGGTCCGACAGCCCATCAGCTGACCTGGGAAGAAAGGTATTTCTCCAAAGCTTTATGAGGACAGAGGCTGTAGGCTAAGAAACGCTTCCAGAATTTAACCTGCCTTTGCCTGTATGTGCGCACCTTCCCCCCAAAAATCATTGCAGATAAATGGCTTAGTGTTTTTCCAAGGTCTGCCTGCTCACAGGAGCCCTTAGCAGAGCATGCTACACCTGAGCTCAGTGAAACAGATAATGTCAGAGTGTGCCAAACTGACACATGAAATAAAACCTGCAAGTGAGCCGGTCTCTTGGGAGGTCTCTAGTCCAGCCTCCCACTTGGAGCAGGACTGTTGTCGGTCAGATGTGGCTTTGTTTGGCCACGTCTTGAAAATCCCGCATCTCTGTGACCTGACCCAGGGCTGCACCACCCATCCAGGGAAGAAATTTTTTCTAATGTCCTACCTGAAGGCTCAACCCATAGCCATTGCCTCTTGCTATCTCATCCACCACTATTGAGACCTTGTGGGTCAATCACACTGGCCTGTGCTCTAGGGAAATAACTTTCTGTCTTAAGGTGAAATAAAGCTAGACTGACTCCCCAGCATGTAAAGAAATGCCCCCTCCTGCCTATATCTAACTCACTATTATGCATCTGAGCCGGCTGGGATCTCAGCCTGAGCCGATACCCACTGCTGCAACCATGATTTCTATAGACCGTGGCATTGCTCCTGTGGCAAGACAGGGCCTGGCAGCTCCACTAAGCCCCAAATTTTTCTTTGCCTGGAGTAAGACTGGCACTTTTTCATCATAGCAGGGGAACCGTGGTATCCAAATTAAGCACAAGCTGTAGTGTTTAAAGTCTGAGCAATGAGCTTTCCTCGGCAGTGGGTGGGTTTTTATCATGGGGGTAGGGAATTCCTCATCTGTCCTTGATTTCATTTGCAAGCAATTTCTGTTCTGTGTCCTCACCTCTGTTCATTTGATGGACACCAGTGGGATAAGTAGATCACAATTAAAGCCACAGTTAGGGGAGCTGGTCAAAATATTTGATCGGAACTTATTTAAGTGGAAAGATTGACACTTTTTAATAAATAAGTGGAAGTTGGCATGAATTCAGTTTGACATTTGCCACTTTCTGCAGAATTACGAGTATTCGCTTTTTTCAGAAACCATATTTAAACAGAGTGCTTTTGGTCGATGACAAATTTTGAACAGTTTTGAAGAAGATTTCAGTAAAAATAGACAACGTGTTAGCAAATGAAAATCGGGTCTTTTGCGAACTTTCTGGGAGACCTTTGCAACTTTAGTGTGTTGACGGGCAACAATTCAAACCATTTTTCAACTCAGAGAAGTTGATTTGAAGAAGCTGCTGAACTCCTTGTGAACATCACTGAGAGGGCCCCCAGTTCAACCCAGCACCTCTGGACAGAGATGATCACGTACCTGCCAATAGGTAACAAAGCATGTGCATTTGCTCAGTCTCACCAGCTCCAATTGACTACTAGCACATGGCTTCAATTATCCAGCACAAAGAAGCTTCTTGCCAGCTTTTGCTGTGAGCAAGGAGGTCCAGTGGGAGGGGGGGAGTTTTGATGTGTGGTGCTATAAGCAAAGAGGACATGTCTGAAGCCACTTCTTCTGTCTGTACATGCATGCCTGGCCCCAGACAGTAAGTTCCTCTGCTGCACCTCACTCCTCTCTCCTCTGTGTTCTGAATAAAGGACTTTTGTCATTTCCAGCCCCAGAAAGTGGGGTATCTTAATCTCTCAACTTTAGAAACCAATTAGCTGATCCATCAATGACTCTTGAAATGTTTGGGGTAATGCCATTTGCAGAACCTCCTGTCGTTGGTCCCAGCAGCATCAAAACTATTCCAGCTGCAGGTAACTTGGAGATCTTGCTTAGCAGCTGCACTTGGTTTTGACAGTTTCTTCCCAGATACAGGCAAACTGGACGGGACTCAAGTGGCCCTGCCATACTGTCAGGTCCTGCCAGGAACAATCTGCTTAACACTGCCTGTTGGCTCCTCTCCCGTTCAGTGTTTGAGCATATCTTATTTCTGCAGTCAGGGCATGACTCCTGTCTGCCTGGTTGGTGAGGCTGTCAGTGCAGGTTTTTTCTGATAGTTTTGCAATGCCGATAGTAAGACCCCATTGAAACCTTTCTCCTGTTCACGCACTGATGGGGACACACACAGACTGATACCTTTGCCAACATCTTCCTTTCCATCACTGTATGGTATAGTCCTGCAGAGGTGAGAAGCTAGTCAATCAGTGGCAAGTAAAACAAAGGACAATGGCCACAAGTTGTGCTTGAGACATTCTGGTTAGAAAATGTCTTCTCCGTATAGGTGTTTCTTCCCGGGGATAGGTCACCAGAGAAGTGGTGCTCTCAGTAAGCAGTTAGAACAAACCACAGCTGACCTGGCATTGCATTGGCCATAGTCCAGCTCTGAACAGATTGGACTAGAAATCTTCAGAGGTCCCTTCCCATCAACATTTCTTTGTGCCTGTGATGGATACGGGTGGCCATTGGTTTCCCTTTTGTTCAGTGGCAAAGCTTGGATGTATCCTTTTCCTTTATTGTCTCCTTGCCTTGGTCCATCCTTGGATTTCAGCTCTTGTAGAAACCTCATTTGTGCAAAACACAAAATGTAGAAATCGTATACAATAATCACAGAATAATCGATTTACCCTGATTTAGGCATGTGCTCAGTCAACTTGAAAGTGTGTGAGAATCTCTCAACACTGGGCCCAAAAAATGGGCTGGTCCCCCACTCAGACCAAGCTTGACCTGGAAAGGGCATTGGAGTGTTTCTGGATGTCAAGGGTAGAAACCCTTCAAGGAGCCTTAAGCTACTGGATTTGCTCAACAGATACTTTTTGCCCTTGCTTTCTTGAGTGAAGTATGCCCAAACAGCCAGGTCAGGGACAGAAACAACATGGGGCAGCTCACGGAGGCAAAGGTGGACTAGTCCGCCCCACACACTACAAAGCCATGAGTTATCACATATAGCTTCTCACACCTGATAGCTCCTTACCTAAATCACAACTTGATGTCTGAGCTCCCTTCACAGCCAGAGAAACAGCTGCTAGTGTTTTCTTCTGCCTGGGACAAACTGGTCTCCGAGGTAAGAGGTCTCCCTTCCTTACCAAGGAGATCAGATAGCAAGACTCCCCAGCTGTTGGGAAAGAGCAAGGTGTGATCCTTCTTTGACCATGATGTTGCCCGCTGGAGAATGGATAGTTTCGGATGAGCAGATGGTGGATAGTTACTTCTCCCAGCTTCCCTGGGAACTCTGGTTGTGTCTTATCAAAGGCCAGTGGTCATGCACAGCTTTCCAAATTCACCTTCCACCCAACAGTCCCTTTGTGGTGTCCCGTCTCCTCTACTGACAGTTTGAGGAGGAGTCCTGCTCCCTGCTGACTTATGTGTCTTTCTGAAGACCTCTGCAGCAAGACATGTCAGTGTTGAAGTCCAGGTTTACGCAGGAGATGAGAGAAGCAGCAACTGTTCTACTTCTAGTGTACATCCCCTCGCTGATATGTAGTGTGTCCTGACCCTCTGTGCTCAGCGTTTTATTTGCTGAGATGCTGTAAAAAACGCTGTAAGAAAAGTCCGGCTCCTGCCTAGAAAGCAACTGTGTAAAAACGGCACCTTCTTACTCAACCCACCAGCTCCCTTGTGCCTCAGTCTGAACTGATGTGGTAGTGGCAGGAATAAAATCTTGCTGCTTTGCGTGACTCACAGCTCTGCAGAGCTGGGCTGGCTACAGGGGAGGGAGCCAGGAGGATGCGTTTTCTGGTGAATCATCAAAAAGAGCAACCTGCCCTTAACACATGTGGAGACCCTGGTAAAGGCCATGGAGCAGCCACACTCTTATGAGTACAGAAAAGTGACTTGCACTTTCCCCTTTTACACCCGTCCTTTCCCTCTTGCTTCCCTCTTGAATATGGAGGAGCGGTGGCAGGAGTGGGAAGCAAGGCAGTGAGGATAAGGGCTGGGACACCCTAGGAAGGACTGGCCCTGTCTGGCTAACTGATGCACATAGGCCATGAAGGCAAGTTTTCCTCCACAGCAGGTACAACACTGTTGTAGAGGAAGAGGAAGGTCTTTCTGCCCTGGAACCACACAAAGCCTGATCCTTCCTTTGTACAACCGTGCAGTTAGGAAAGACTCTTTACTGTACTTTACATTTTCTTACACGGCCAGTAAGATAATCACCATGGATTAATCTTACCACAGAAGTCAAAGCTACCCTCTAGTAAAATATCAGTTGTTCTTCGTGAGTGTGACTGTTCTTCCAACCATCTGAGCTAAGTTATAAAGAGGAACACTAGCTCTTTAGTAAACTGTGGGGAAGCACGGTCAGGTAGCATTCAGTTTCAGCTGGAAACATCTCCAAGACTAGACTGGAGAAAGACTAGAGAGTCCTGTAGTCAGACAAATATGTGATATCTAGAATTCTCGAGGTTACTTATTTTCAGCTCTGCATCCTAAGACAGCATCTGCAGGAAAATGGCATGTCTAGACCTTTATAGAAGGACCATAGGGTGAAGGGCTGAGCAGATGTTCAGTGAAGCCAGCTTTTATCCCAGAGAACCTTTAGTATCGGTGGTACAAGCAATGGAAAAAAATCTGAATCTCAATTTCCTACTGAGCTGATGGGCTGAAAAAACATCTGTTAGCTTTAGGCTGCATGCATTTGATGTGGGATCCTTGCAAACAGAAAGTGGGAGGCACCTTGGGTGAGAGCAGCTGTGAGAGTTCACAGCTCTGAAGTGGCAGGAGAGTGGCAGGAGAGTGGCAAGACAAAGACAATGGGCTTGAGAGACATCTCTGACAGCCTCGGAGAGCCAGGAGGTGAGCTCCCAGGGGGTTAAGGGGGACAGAGATGAGGGCTGCTGACAGTTCCTTACAGAAATGATCTTAAGGATACAGGTACAAAGTAAGGCAAGGAAACGCAGCAAATAACCAAAGCAGCAGAATCCTGAACTCTTCACTGATCTGAAACTCAAGAAGGAAAAAAAAAAGCTGAATAACTACAGCTGAGAAACAGATAAAAGAAGAGTAAGAAAGTATGGGTCAAACTCAGAAAGGTTAAGGCTCAAAAAGAGCTACAGCTAGCCAGAGAGTACAGGACAGCAAAGTCCCTCTTGCCTACCTGGGCACATGCATGTCACCCACACTGAGAAGCCATTATGGGTGAGTTCATGATCCAAAGCTGTATTCCAGGCTGCTGGTCAGATGCAGGGAGAGAACATGTCGCTCACCCCTGCCAACACAAGGTCAGCAGTGCCGCTGGTTTCTCACTACAGAGCTCTTTCAGGACCCCAAAGCTGAGAAAGACCCTGCTTGGTGCAGACCTTCATGCCAGTATAATCCAGCACAGGAGCTGTAGCACAAGACGAGGTCTGCCTGGGGCTACGCGGTACACCACCTGGAAGTGGTTCAGTTAAAACCTGACTCAGTCCCCATCTGGATGCTTGGAAATGAGTTTTGGTGGGTGAGACTGGCTGATTGCTGAACGCTTGTGCAGAGATATGTGTAAGTCAATGCCGACCCAGAAAACTGGCAGGAGAGTGGCAGTGATGCTACCTTCTGGCTCTGCTTGTATCTCTTTCTGTTTAGTTCAGGATTATGGAGATAAGTCCCATTTTATATGAAATAAGGATATCTGAACCATATGTTGTGCAGGTTCACATCACATCTTGTGGCACAGATCTGCAGGGAAACTTCCGCGAGTCTTAAACCAAACCGGTCCATATCCAGGTGGAGGTTACCTCTTACGGAAGAGGCAGCGCAAAGATAAACAAGGGCAGAGGAGACATGACACAATATCTATGCAACAGAGCTGGCTCCAAATGATTTTACACAGCCCATCTCTCTCCCTGATGTCCCTGCATCACCACCAACTCCTGGGACACAAGCACTACTTCTGCTCTTGGGCAATGGGAAAATGAGGCACAGGGAAGGTAATGACTCAACCATTCTTCAGGACATCAAAATTGAAGGGTAGCACACTCTACCCACTAGCTCTTCCCTCCAGCCTCAGGCTGTCTGTCCCTTTGGATCAATAGAAGATCTGTGGGGCAAGATGGTCTTGATGGACCTATTTCTGTATACGGTATCTTTAGGGCCCAACAAAGCTTTTGTCCACAGCAGACAGAAAGTGACGCCCCAGTGCTGCTTTGTGAACTAAACTTTGTGGGTGTCCTGGGTCTGGCTGGAGTGAAGTTAATTTTCCTCACAGCAGCCCATATGGTGCCGTGTTTTGGATTTGTGACTAAAACAGTGTTGATAACACACTGGTGTTCTGGCTATTTCTGAGCAGTGTTTGCATTGTGTTGAGGATTTCTCTGTTTCCCATTCTGCCCCCAGGCATGGGGTGGGAAAGAGGTTAGGAGGGGACAGAGCCAGAATAGCTGACCCCAACTGACCAAAGGGATATTCCATACCATATGATGTCAGCAATAAAATCTCAGGGGAAGGAGGATGAAGCAGGGATGTTTGTGGTTATGGTGTTTGTCTCTCCAAGTAACCGTCACATGTACTGAGACCCTACTCTCCAGGAAGCAGCTGGACATCTGCCTGCCAATGGGAAGGAGTGAATGAATTCCTTACTTCCCTTCACTAGCACACAGCTTCATTTCACTTCTTAAACTGTCTTTACCTCGACCCATGAGTTTTCTCACTTTTGCTCTTCCTGTCCTCTCCCCCATCCTGCTGGGGGGAGGGAGCAACTGAGCAGCTGCCTGGGTGTTTAGCTGTTGGCCAGGGTCAGCCCACCACAGTGGGCCTAAAATACACAGCCTTCAGGCTGAAAAAGCATCCTTACATGCTGAGACCGCAGTGAGTGCTCTCATCCCTCTTTTAGAGATGGGTAGCTGTGGGGTGATGATCAGAAACAGAGCAGACAGGGTGAGCTCCTCAGATCTCTGCTAGACTCTTGAACCCCCAGGTACACACCACATTCCAGCTGTCCATGAAGGTACCATTTGCATCAATACCATGCGTTTATCTAACTGCTCTCAGTTCCTAAGAACCTGAGAACTATTGAGCTATTGCAGCTCCCAATAGCATCAGGGATGGGCAATACGTGAGTGGTATGCATTTCTCCAGGATGGGCCTGGGAGCTGCTTTGACATGAGGACACAGATCGTCTCTGTTGTCCCCACTTCAGAAAACATGCTGGGCCTTCTTTACCCTCCTCCCCACAGAAGAACAATGCTAATGAAAACCAAAAGCAAATGGTGTGTTACCTGAGAACATGACTTGCTCAAAGTCATCAATGCGTGGACTTTTGGGTTATGGATTTTCACATGCAAAGTCCCATTGATTTCCTATAGATCAATGGGAAGAAGCCAAGCAAAGAGGAAAAACTCCAGAGAATGATTTATCAGCCTTTGTCACTCAAATATCTCCCTATATGAACATATTCTGTGTGGAGTATTTGTTCAGCTTTAATACAGTGACAGTGCCTGTCTGCTTTTACATGTACCTGGGGAGTGCAAGATCCTCGCAGGGGCAGGAATCTGAGGTTTCCAAATACCTTGAGAACTACTCTGGGAATCGGAAAGGGTTTTGTTTTCCAGCTCTTGTGATGTGTTGCAGCTGCCCACCGACTTTTTTGTTTCCATCCTTGGCACACAGAAGAATTTCATCACCACACTCTTTATCATGGAAACATGTCATTCAGTGGCATTCGTACATACTGTTCACATCAAATCAGAAGGTTGGCTCGAAACCCCTGCAGAGATGGGACCTTTCCAATTGAACCTGCCTCCATAGGTTTGGTGCCGGGCTGAATGCAAAGCCAGAAGGAGACCAATTTTTTTTCAGACAGGTTTTCAGAGACGACAGAAGATGCATGGAAGCCTCCCAAGAACCGCCTACCCCATGAGATGTTCACCATTCAGGATGTTGGCAAACTTGTCAGATCAGAAGGTTTTGCAAGACGCCAGCCGCTCAGGGCCAGAAGTGTTCGTGAAGTTTTGGGGACTGTCAGATTTTCGCTGAAGAGCTACCTGAGGCAGCCGTATGGCCGAACACCAAGCGCTGAATTGAATCTAGGTCTTCCTCAGGATCTGACACCCGCTGCTCTCTTTCCCTGCTTGGGATTTGGAAAGCCAGACCTGGAACAGGATGTGATTTGCTCATGTTGGTCTGCGTGATGCCAGCTGAGGCTACTGGCAAATTCTGCTCACTGAAAAATTATCTCATGTAGATGAGGGTCAGATGATTAACTTTGATGAATCTTGCCACAGCTGAAATTACTGCCAGTGCTAGGTATGAGAAGGAAACATTGGCAGAGCTGTCTCCCTGCCATGGGAAGGATCTCTTTTTCTTCTGGAAAGTAAAACAGGGGTGCTATAGCAGCTTTAGCTGGACTCCTCAGCAATGATGAGAGAGCAGGGTTTAGTTTCAGTGCTGCTTGCCTTTCCTTCTGAAGTGCTTAGACAAATGAAGTATTCTGCCTGAGGAAAGAGACCCTGGAGAGGAGACTTTCATCTGGAATAAACAGGACAGTGGATGGCATTTCACAACAAATCCACCAGCTGCCATGTATGAGGCAAGGGCGATGGGGACTGCTGTGTTTGAGCACGGTTCTTTTCATCTGGTCTGCCATCCAAAAAGTGTCCTGGCACAGGAACTCCCTCTGGGGCTGATATCAACAGTGAGGGATTGATAAGGCTAGGAGATCTGCCTCATCTGCCAGACCCCAAAGCCCATGCCTGTCACCAGCTCTATGGAGGCATGGGGGGTCCTTTGGGAGATCAGAGCAAGAGCAGATGTGTGTGATCACTCGCGTAAGGTGGCACTCCTATGCAGTTGTCCTAGGTGAAGTTTGAGGAGGGTGAAGGAGGCTCCTTGGCTGTTATCAAGTCATATCTGAACGGTGCAAACAGGAGAGGTGAAGAAAAAGATGTACAAGACAACCAGTACAACGCCCAGTACAGTGCAATCACCACAGTGTTCCCACCAGCCTGCGCAGACCTGTGGAAGCCTATGCTGTTTTCAGGATGCTTGAACTGCAGCCACATGATGGCTGCTGGTTGTCCTGCAGCAGCAAGCGTTGGCTCGTTAAGAGTATGAGGAGCACTACCCCAAAGGGCTTCAGCTGACAACAAGTTTATGGAGGGCAGCCATGTGCAGTGATACCAGCAGTAGGTGTCACAGCGCCCTGTAGGAAGTCCTAATGCATTGGATGCTTGGAGAACAGGCACAGATGGGCAGGCCTACTTCTGGGACCCCAAGAAAAGCAGGGCCACTGGTGTAGGGGAGCACAGAAAGGCAACATGTACTAGCTGCAGCCAAGCGCAGCTGGGCTCTCACAGCTTTTTGTTAAACATCAACCACTTTTTGTGATGACACCAATCAAATTTCCAGCCGGTTGTCTCACTAGGGGGACCCAAAGCAAGAGCAGAGAGACAGATGAATCAACTATAGATTTGCTTGCTGTAGCATGCCTGTTGCCAATAGATTTCCATGTTTCCAAGAGCAAGCTAAAAGCTTAGTTCATTTGCTGAATAGAGGGATGCTCTACCAGATTGTCTGCGGTTGGAAATAGACTCATCCAAAACTTCTAGGCTGGACATCTTTCAAAAAGCCATGCTTTAGCTCAACTGCAGGTTTACTGAGCACAACGTATGAAAGTCAGGGTGAGATTTTGTGCCCTGTTATGCAATAAGTCTGATGAGACAAGGACAACAATCTCCCCAAGAGTGTGTATAGCCTCTCTAACAGAAACTGTGGCTTTACAGTTGCAGAATGAGTGGGGTTTTTTCAAAACACAATGGAAAGATAATCTACTAGTGTGTTAATTTCTAATGGATCCATACTTTGTGAAGGCAGTATCCCATCTACAGCCTGTGCTATAGCTATTACAACCAAACCACCTAGATGAGGAAATTCATGGAGCAGCCACCCTTCCCCAAGTTCATGTGCCAGAAACTCACTGATACTGAAAAGGATAGGGACACTGCTGCGCAAATATCCCCGCTAGTAACTGATCTGTCAGGGAACAAAGAGCAACCTGCTGAAATCATGTCAGAGACAGGCAGAGACAAGGAACTGATGGTGTCACCAGCAGTGATAGGAGAAAGTCGTCCAGAAATAACAGCCCTGCTTAGCTTGGGAGAATGGCACACAAAGGACTCAGAGAAGCTGAAGAGAAAGGGGTGAATAGTCCACAACTTGTGATTCCAAAATTCATATAGAAAGAGAGAGTGTGTTAAAGAAAGAACAGGGAAGCATAAATACAGTGAGGTTTCCGGTGCTGCTCAGACATTAAGATAACTGATAGAGATATGTTTACATCAGCCACAGGGATGTGCCTGGATCCCAAGTGAATGAGATCCCATCATTATAGTTCTTGTCTTCCTCTAGCTTTCCTCCTGTTTCTGATCTTCACTTACTACAGCATGGCAACCATAAACACTACTGGACCAGGAACTATTTCTTTCTTTAGTTTTGGGAAGAATCTGTCCTTCTTAAACATGCACAAAGTAAACACTAATGCGTGTTATTGCTCTATCCCAAGCTGCTGTCCAGGCTCTGTCCAGAGCAATGAAGCACAGGAGCTCAGGCAAAGCAGAAAAGGTCAGACTATGGAGGAGGGAGGGAAGGAAGAGAGGGAGAAACAGATTGTGTTGATTTCAGTAAGCTCTGGACTACCCTTGTTTCTGGATGACAACTGGGTCAGTGTTGGTCTGTCTGAATGGGTCCCCTCTGAACATATAAGATGCATGACTGAGAAGTTTGGTAGACAGGAGGTGAGAGGAGATGTTCCTGAAGATGGTTTGAGAATGAACAAGACACCAAGCACCAGAGAGCTGTCACCTTCCCAACATCCCAGTCTGCTGAGGGCATGCAACAAAAGAAACGTTCAGTCAGTGTCTTGCATCGTCTAGACAGCCACTATGGAGACAACACAACTAACGAGCAGGCACATCTTCTTGACTCAGCCATTCATCAGGGTGGAACTGTGCAATTGTTTCCCTGCCTAGGTTTCTACTCTCACCCTGCCTTTAGTCCCTTCTCTGTTTACAGTGACCATCCCCCAAGGTGACCATTCCCCAAGTCACTCAGCCCACACCACCTCCTGTGTTGTTGCTGTCAGCGCTGAAGTTCCCCTGAGGTTCCCCATATCATATGTGCCAACTGCACTGGCGACAAGCCTGCTGTCTCATTACATATAGGTATTGTGCTGTCAGAGTGCAGCCTAAGATCTCGGCCGAGGCCTTTATGTGATACTAAAAATAATAATGGAACAAATCTTGGAACAGAAAATAATGCAGAATGTGAGAAAATGCTGTGGAAAGTGTGAGCCAGTGGAAACGATCCTGAAGGAACCTTCTCCTAGAAGAAACTGTGAACCAGTGCCACTGGGGAGGCAGTATCTCTCATAAGCTTTCTGGGGCAGGGGATACATCTGTCCCAGTCTGCTATTGGCTTTATGAAAATGCGCAATCATTAATAACAACTGGTAACGAGGAATCTGGAGAGCCTCCTCCTGCACAGCTGCGTCTGTGGCACACACACATCAGCAGTCGCCTGAGACAGGAGAGAAAGCAGCGTTTGACAGATCAGTGAGAGGAAGTCCAGACTGGAGTATTGGCAACTCTTTAATCACTCAGGTGGTAAATGGGAAGTGGATGCCATGGAGCACACCACAGACCATCCACTCACCTCTACCTCTAATGGTGAAGATGAGCCCCTGTCTAAGCAACAGGCAAGTGCCCACGGAGTTGCAGCAAGATGGGAGGGAAGAGCAGTGAGGTGCCCATCATTCAGAGCAGCAAGGACAAGAGAGAGGATGAGGAAGCTACAGCTGTGACCACACAAAAGCCTGGCACAAAGTCCCAGGATCTGGGAGAGGAAATGCTGCTAGACCTTGTGCTTTAGCTACCCCATGGGTTTCCCACTGGGGCAGCACCATGGTGAGTAAATATGGTCACCCAAAGGATGGAGACACACTGAGAAGAGAGGGAGTGGCCCACAGGAAAGGCAAATCCAGTGCCTTTGGGATGAATTAATATCTCTTCACCATTTTTGCCAGTGGAAGGTGGTTCTGCTGCCATGGCAGGAAGAAAGCAGCAGCCACATGAATGGGTAGTGCTCTAGTATGGTCCCCATAGGAGCCCAGTGGCTCCTGGGCTGCAGCAGTCCACACTCACCCCACGAGGGTGCAATGCCCTCCGGTGCAGACAGGATCACCTGCTGTGCTGGCAGAACCATAGGAAAACAAGCTTGCATGGCTATGCTGGAGAGACTGCCAGACGCTGCCGAGTCACCCACCCAGGCTGGCTGCAACCATGGCTGAGAGGTCGCCTATTACAGACTGCAGCTTTGTCACTCTCCATTATTTAATTGATAATTTATCATGCCATTCCAGACAGAGAAGAGTTCCTGTTCATGCCACTGTTTGTTCCCTGTCACATAGTCAATTCCCCAATCCAATACCCCAGTTGTACTCTTATTTTATGAACCATACCTTAGGGCCTAATTAATGCAATTAATCAAACTTTTACTTAGGCAGGCATATCTTCATTTCTCTGCTGACTGTCTGCTTGGACAGCTGGGTGTGTTGTCTGCATAGTATTCATCATCTTAAGCCATTACAATGCTCTGGAGTGCACTGAAGAGTATGGGGAAGGGAGGGGACTGTTGGTAACAGAGCGCTTGTGATCAGGTTTCAAATACAGACACCGAGGGCAGATTATGCTCTGTCTGAAGCCAGTCACCATCAGGAGAAAATCCAACAACTCATCACCAGGGAGCTGGGGTAATGGAGAAGTGAGTGGTCACAGAATCAGGCTCTCAAAACCGGGTCCCCGTACCACCTGGACAGTGCCTGCAGTCCCGACAGAACGTGCTCCCAGCACCTCATCCATCAGCACAGCTTCCATCTGCCCAGGGGAGCCGCTGACCAGCAGCATGCCTGCAGCCAGATTGCGCGCAGGCCATGCCGCGGAACTGGAGATCCTGCTAGGGCCACACAAGAGGGACAGGAAGATGAAATTTTCATCTCTTCTCCTCCTGATCATGGCTGCTGCTTGGGGTCAGGAGATGGGCTTGGGGGCATTGCTAGTCTGTTGGAAGACAAAAACCAAGGGTCTACATATCTGTAGGATATGCCTAACAGACATTTAGGTGAGGGAGAGCATAAAAACTGAACAGCTAAGGATCCTTCAAGCCCTCCTACTCCTCCACCCTCAGTGCTCCCTACAAGAGACACCTGCAGGCATCCATTGGCTGTAGAGGGAGGTGATGGTAAGGAGCTTACAGCAGAGACGGATACTTAGTCAGATGGCCCCTCAAAGGGTCTGTGTGCTGACTTTCTGGTGTGTCTGGAGCATAGGATCTACTGTTGACTACAGCTTTAAAAATGGTATTTCAAAGGCACTTTTGACACCTCACTCACAGCAAACTTGAGCAAATCCTCACTTTTCAGGGAAAAACTCCTTGGAAATATTTCTTCATTAATATTACTGAAGAACATAGAGGTCAGTGGATTTACAGGTCACTTTCCACAGCAGATGAAAATCTGATGATAATTGGAAGTGTTAGCCAGAAACGTAACAGTGATTTTGTGACTAAAAGACCCATGAAATGGAGTAAACTGTCAATTGGGACAATTTTCTAAGAAGCCATTTCACATCTGATATCCCAAAAGATCACTTGCAAAAGACCCAAGTAACCTTTCCTATAAAACCAAATGGCTTTATTCTCTTTAATTATCTGTCAGAATCTAGAAAGTGACTTATAAGGGGTCTTTTGTGACCAAAACCATTGTTATCTTCCATCACCTCCTAAAAATAATAAATAGATGAAGCTGTGAAGATAATCTTCTAAAGCATCTTGGAAATGGTTGGGGCCAGCCCAGCACAAATACAGGCTGGGCAGAGAATGGATTGAGAGCAGCCCTGAGGAGAAGGAATTGGGGGTATTTGTTGGTGAGAAGCTCAACATGACCCAGAAATGTATGTTTGCAGCCCAGAAAGCCAACTGTATCCTGGGCTGCATCAAAAGAAGCATGACCAGCAGGTCGAGGGAGGTGATTCTCCCCTTTTACTCCACTTTTGTGAGACCCCACCTGGAGTATTGCATTCAGCTCTGGGGCCCCCAACATAAGAAGGACATGGACCTGGGGGTTGGAACTAGATGATCTTTAAGGTCCCTTCCAACCCAAACCACTCTATGATTCTATGAACACTTGGCTGAGTTGTGACTTGCTGGTATGGTGGACCTCGACGGAGTCATGGTTATCAATAAACTATGTCCAGGCTGACATTCAAACATGATCAGACAAGGTTCTTTACCACATCTGTAAACACTTAAAAATGTGTCAGGACTCAGTATTGTGTTGAGTGCTTATCAATTAGATACTCTTGAAAGCACTGCCAGAAAATACTAACATCAGGGATCACAGAAAGGACTCAAGGATATTTATAGTGTTTCCCCCAAACTGGCATCCGCTCCACTGTCAAAACAAGAGTAAAAAGAGCTTTTTTCCATATCTGGCAAGTTTTATAAGGGAGAACTATAAAGAGCCAAGCAAAACAGAGTCATAGCTAAAACTGGTCAAAATGTATTGTGTCACCACTTCACAACATCTCAAGGATTGTGTCCTGTAATGTGGCAAAGCAGACAGTAGGACACTTCAGTACAGAAACGACAGCTACAAGCCCAGGACATCTGCTGTGTTAGTGTCTGAACCCAGGTTAGCAATGTTGTTCTTCCTGACTCTTCAGCATTTACAAACTAGAAAACTTAGGACTCCCTATCACACTTGGCATGGAAAAGGCCAAGCTTATGTTCATTGGTCATGAAAAAGCCACTGGTCCATGCATTAATTGGCTGTGACATTGTTTTGTTCTTTGCAAAACAGGGTAGGCATGCAGAGTGTGTTTGACAACATCATGGCTGCCGCAATAAACCTAATGAGCCATTGATGGAAATCCTTAAAAGACTGAAAATCTACCTCTAGGTTTTTTCCGTAACACCACAATGGCCACTCTGGCTGGATCAGCCCTGCTGCTCATGGACAGGAACATCCACCTGCTCATGCAATGGAGTATGTGCTCGCCAAGTGGCCCTACCTGTTACCATTTGCTAGCAAACATCTCTGAAATACAAGTATTAGACAACCAGAACTGGGACGATAAGGAGAGGTGGAAGAACTGTGATAGTCCATGGACTAAGAGGAGGTTCTTAAAACATCACTTGCCAGAGCTTTAAGAAGCTGTTCCAGTTTTAAAAGGTAACTTTCCAATTGTTAGTCCATTGTAGCAAAATGCAACTATAGTGCCCAGCATAAGAACCATCTGCAAACTTCCAAAGCCATGGTATGTGTGACACTGTGAATTTCTGGGATATACTGCAAATACACAGTTATCCCTGAGAGGTGGCTGAAGGACCCGCTGCTGCGTGATTGTGGGATACAGATTAAAAAGCAGCCTGAGCTGATAGGTGGAGCCACACATACACAAAATTTTACAAAGTTCATAAGAAACTGAAGCAATTATTGCTTGTATTCAGCATTAACTTATTATGACAAGCATTTAGCTAAGCCCAGTTTTAAAAGATATACTACTGTCTGGAAATTCAGTTTCTGCTCAGACCAAAACCAACATATGTGACAGCAGTATGATATAATAATGATGTCATGCTGCATCATTGTAAAGGAGCTTAAATCAGTCAACATACGGGCTTGGTCCGTAGCTGTGCCAGACTCCATGTTATTAGCAACTGGACCCCCATAATATTGTTAGAGCACTCTGACTGAAGCACCAGTATAGAGAGAGAGATTTGGGGGTGTTTCAGCACTCTTCACTATGGAGGAAAAAGGATATAGTTCCCACCAGTAATGGGGTAGATGTTAAGACCATGTATGGACCAGGGAACTTTATCCATTTCTTAGAATACAGACATGGAGGGACAACCATAACTAGATCTAGGCTTCGGCAAACCCACTGCTTGGCATTTTAATGAAAACAGGAGCTGTGAGACAAACACTTGATGTGGCCAAGTGCAGCCCAATGGAGATGTCTTACAGGAATAGAGCAGAAAAATACACACCAAGCTGCTCTTCTGTTGTATCTGAGGCTATGCTATTTCCACCTTTTCCTGTTCTTGCCCTTCCCCTCCCACCTTCACTTGGACTTAAACCCTGGTGAAAACCAGTTGGTTTTCCCTAGAGATGATGACTGTGATAGTTAAGGTCAAATTCCAGTTCTGGAGTGCAGAGCTCAAGGCTCTCCTCTTCTGACTATTTTTTTTCCAGGGGTATAAAATTGATCACCTTACCTAGGGCAGAAGTAGAAATGAAAGTGATGGATGAGGAAGGTGAGAAAGATACCACAATGCCACTGGGGACATGGCCCGACGTCAGTAGGAAAAGACTGTTTGGGTCTGGGGGATATCTGTCAGCCTCTCTGGTGGAGCCACAGCCACCTAGACAAACTCTATCTAAGGGTGACATGCCTTCTGTAGACTTCAGAGTGTGTTCTTCAATGGGAGGGCTAAGAGCAAGAACAGATCAGGCTGCCAGGAGAGCCTTGGGAAAGGAATCTAGCTCTTCCTTAGATCCTGGTACCATTAACACAGGATCTTTGCAGAGCACAGTCATACCTCATAAACATCATGCCTCCAGTATGTGCTTCAGTAGTTTATACTCTTTGCTAGCAGTCAGTGCTGAATCCATGTCCCACCATGGTGACAAAGACCATGTCCTACCTAGCATCTGCCATCTTTCAGGTAAGGTCCTGAGCACTAAGGGTTCCAAATCCTATTTGCCTCATTTGCATTATTCCAGGCCAGATACCGATGTGGATAGCTTTGCCTAGATTACTCGTGTGGAATCTGAAATGTCACTGTATATCATCAAAGCACTGATGTCCTTCAAGGGAGAGGCTGGAACCTCCCTGTAGAGTTTTCACTGGTGGGTAAAGTGAGGTTTCACAGGTAGTTCCCAGTTTGGCAGATGCCTCCTTGCAGGCAGACACCCACTGCGATACAAGCATCAGGACTCTCGGGCAGCAGATGCACCCTGCAGGGCTGGGGCAGGGATGTACTGAGGTACGCGGGAGTCCCTAGAATAACCAGCACTACCTAACTCATGGGGGGGGCAGGGGGGAGGGGGCGCAGATCTCCAGGACTGAAGCTATACAGAAAGATAGCTTTGCTTTTTCCTTGTTACTGCCAGTAAGTGAGCTGTCTTTTCAGCTGCTTATTACCAGGCACGCAGAAAACATCTGCATAGTGTGAGTAATTACATGATAGCAAAAGCCCAGCCCCACCTTGGGGAAGCCTTGCCATGGCTGCTGGTTACAAAGGGCGGGCAGAGATATTTCCAGCTCGTGTCTTCAGATGCGCCGGAAGAAATGAGCTGTCCTTACTGGAAACCACCTTGTGGCAGTCTCGCGGCTCCTCGGAGCCACACAGCCGCCCTGCTGCTCCTCAGCTTCCCCTCCCCAGGGGCTGATAAATCACCATCTGGCAAGAGAGGGGACACCAAGGACGGCGCATGTTGGGGCCTGGGCTGGATCTCCACCCCAGTACTGCAGGAGCTGAGCTCCTCACCAAGGATGCAGCATCATCACTGCTGGCGGGTCAGGGATGCAGGAGAGGCAGAGCTGCTGTAGCAGCACCCCTGGTGCTTCCCACAGCACTGACCCCAGCCCTGCCTCTGCCCCCATGGGGCAGCGGGGGGACATGCTGTCCCCCACTGTGAGGGATGCAGCCTTCCCCCTGCAACATCAGAGCTCAGGCTGGTCCCAAAGGCCTTGGTGGTCTTTCCGTTGGTTCAGCCAGCTCTGGCACAGCCCCAGAGGGACCAGGTTTCCGATGACTCACAGCGCTGGCCAGGGTGAGATCATAGGAAAAGTGGCCAGTGTAGCCCTTTCCATGAAAGAACGGCGCCTGGCAGGACCTGGGTGCAGGCAAGAGCTGTGAAGGCATCTCCAGACTGAGCACTTGAGGCAAGCCGGGTGCTGTTTCAGCCTTTTGGCTCTGCTGCCTGCAGCTCCCCTGCAGCATGGAAATGGCTCCCTCGGAGCATGTTCGGAAAGCTGCCCCAGCAGAGCTGCACACAGGGAAACAGGCAGCAAAGGCAGGGGCTGGGGGCAGCTGAGGGAAAGCGCTGGCAATGTTGCCCTGGCTGAACCGATAACTCAGGGGGTGGCTGCCCTTGGGAAAGGTGATATGGGATCCAGGGGATCCCGCATCCTACCACAAACCCCTGATTTCTTATGGCCTCACTGGTCCTGAAGGAGTCAATCTCTTTTAGGGTGAAAGAGGGAGGTTCCTGCTGCTGCTTGCATGGCTGCGGGTGGCCGTGGGAAGCACAGCACATCCCTACCACAGCATCCAAAGTGACAGCAGCATGTGCCAAAGGTGCCTGCACTAACCCTGGCTGTCCCCTTGCTCCCCAGGCACTGGCAGCAGCATCACCATGTCGGGCTGGGACGAAGGACCCCACCAGGATGCAGGGCATGTTTTTAGCCCGTGTTTCCAGGGGTTTGGTGCCTGACTGCCTCAGAAGGCTTTGGCCAGGCAGTCTCTTGCTCCCTGAAAAGCAGAGCTGAGTGGCCAAGGAGAGGTTATGTGCAGGAGCACACACGATTTATGGACAAGTCTGACCAGACTTCTCCCTATAGGACACCTCCATGGTACTGCTGCTCTTTTGAAAACCTTGTGTTATTTTCTCTCCTTTGCCCTCTCATACCATTTTGCCCACTAATCTCCCGGACCCCAGAGGTGTTCCCAGATGGCCAGAGGTGCCTCAAGCACGCACAAAGCACAGCGCTCACGGGAGGGAGCTGCAGGAACCACGATCTCACCACTGCCTGGAGGCCAACATACTGGCCCCAGCTCCACCAGCACGGCCTCCCCGCTGGCTCTGGCGACGCTGCGATGTGGAGGCATCTGTGCTGCACGGCCACAGGCACGAGCAAGGACTCAGACCTCCCCGGGTCCCTCTGGCTGTGGGGGGGAATTGCAATTTCGGCGCTGCCCCACGGAGCTGGGTGGGTGCCGGGGCAGGAATAGCGCTGGCAGGGGGTCCAGGCCAAGCTGCAGGACGGGGGTCACACTCTTACTGCAGAGGCGGCAAAACCCAGCGGGGCAGGGGGCCTGGCCCTGAGGAAATTGCCTGCCAAGGACTGCGGAGGGCAGCCGCCACTCACTCTCCATTAGCATTCAGCGGCACTGCCACCGCGCGAAGGAGAAAGCCACCCTCGTAAACATAAGGAGAGGAGATAAAAGCACTTAGCGCAGGCTGGTGAGCGAGACACAGGCACTTCGGCTCAGGTGGCTGGCTCCTTGTCGGGCTTTTGTAGTCTCGCTGCAGCCTTCCATGCGGCACCGCAGCGGGTTTGCGCCCCATCGCTCGGCTACGGCAGAGCCGCTGCTACGCCTGAGTGGCACTGGCAGAAGTTCCCCAAAGGTTAATTGATGCTGCAGTGCTGCAGCCACCCTGTAGACAGCCGCCTGCTAGCAGCTTTGCCCTGTCAGCTCCTGTGCCGGAGCTTCTCCTCCCTCCGCAGCATCCTTCCCCGAGGTGGACTGCCTCCCGGGCAGCCGGCGCAGCCCTTCCACCCACGGGAGACAGCCAGCGGGAGCTGCATCTCTCCCCCCTCGGGGCACGGGGCCGGGAGATGGGGCTCCTTGGGCTCCAGCACTGTGATCTCACCCGGGACCGAGAGCACTGCCAGCAGCAGGAATCATCATCCCCATACCCCCTCCTGCTCCCATCCCCGCAGACAGCAGTCTGGCAGGCTCCGTGCCCTGCGTTCTTCGGGCAGGAGGAGGGACGTGCAGCCCCAAAGCCTGCGGTAATGCTTGTGCTGTCCCCCACCTCACTGTGATGGTCTCCACGCCTCACAGCCCTCCACCCCCGCGTCCCCTGCCTCATAAGTAGCGGCACCCCCCACTCTAGGAATACAGACGGATGCTAAAGCCCACAGCACATCTCCTGGTACTTTCAGTGGCTGCAGAGTGGGTCAGCAACAGTATTTAACCCAAGGGAAGACAGAGGATGGGATTCAGCATGCACTCTGTGCTAGTTAGCCCCCCTCACTCCAGACCCTTTGTATCCCCTTGGTACCCAGTGATGAGGTGGTGCAGAGATCTTGGACTGTGCATCAGGGCAGCCTCAGAAGAAAGAAACAGACTGTGTATTTCTACTTGAGTGGCTTGCTGGGGGGCACAGCACAAGCCTCTGGCAGGGAAGCCAGCAGTCCTGAGCAGACGTGAGACTAGACTGGGCAGCCCTTTCTTGGTTTGTACTGGAGTCGCCATGCAGGAGGCCTCTCCTCAGATGTATTTCTAAAATCTCATGTGATGTCAGCTTATTTCCCTGTCCACAGGCTTTAAAATAAAAAAGACCCATCTCTGAGATGTCATCCATGCTCAGTCAATATTTTAATTGTCCTGGGCTCTGCCCCCCTGCTTACTTCCTCAGAGCTATAAAATAAATAGCACTGGCCTTTCCCCCTCAAATCAGAAAGATCTTCCTTTGTTCTTCCCTTAGGGACTGATGGCTTGCCCATCAGAGGCAGATCGTTATGCTACAAAGTCCAGCAGGCCCCTCCCCACAGCAAACAAGGTTAAAATTCAAAGCTCACTGGAGTCTACGTGATGCTGATCATTTATACAAGCACACTGCCCTGAACAAGGGCTGTGTGAAGGCACTGCACCTCACTGGAGATGTCCCCGTCTCTGGGAGCTCACAGCCTTGCCTGGAGACAAAGGCCAGAGAGAAGATGAGCCACAATCTACGGAAGCCCAAAGCAAAACACTGTTTGATAAAAGCACCCTGGAAATACGGTGGGAAACCAGCTTTTGCATCACTTTAGCCAGTGACCAAAACCAGAATCGGGGAATAAAGACACTCGTGCATCAGCAGCCTCACATGTGTGTGCTAGCTGCAGGCTTGTGCTGCACAGCAGCGACCGTTGCTTCCTGTGACCCAACTGTGTTTCTCCTCTGCTGGGCGTGCTGGCATGTGCAGCAGTCACTGCAGCCATGCCAGAGGGTGCTGTGGGGTGCAGGGGTACAATCTGTGGTCCCAAGCACAGGGACCCACTGCAAGACCTCAGGGGAAGGCTCCCTCAGCTTTTACATCCATGTCAGCTACAGAGGATGGCAAATTCCCCCTGCCCCTGGTAGCACACAGAGCTTTCCAACATGGGTCAGCAAAGCCACATCCCTGGCTAGACAGTGAGCTTCCAGCACAGGAACTCCTTGACATGGGTGCTGCAGTCTTGCGCTGCCAGTGTCCCCATTCAGTGCCAGCCCCTTCTCAAAGAGACACCCAGCTCGCCCTCCCTCCCGCTCCAGCCTCCCCTGGGCTCTGCAGCAGAGCAGCGCTGGGACAGCCTGGCAACGCTGGCCAATCGGGATAGGAAACTCTGCAAAAGAGGCTTTGTAAATTAAACAAATACCAGTTGAGGAGCCAGTTTCTTCCTTCTCCTTTGTACTCTCAGTGCAATCTGGCAGGGACCGGTGTGTGCATGGACTGAGGGCTGCAGCTGGTGCTGGGAGGAACTCAGTCTCCTGCTGAAACATGCTCAGCTCTGGGGCAGGACGATGCAGCTATTTAACAGTACACAAAAATGTTTTGCAGCAAGCACACCCGATCCATTTGCTAAGGGCAAACAGCAGTGAACAACTTGAAAAATCAAAATCCCCCCGTAGAACTGAGCTCAGCTTCACCTCCCGTGAGCCACCGGATCACTCGAGGGACCAGGACCTGTTTCAGGTAGCCTGAGAGTGTGAACCTCTCACAGGTCTGTGAAAAGCTTGCACTGGCAAGATAGCTAATGATTGGGATGACCTCAGCTTTGGGAGCCCTGATTTTCCTTGAGAGGGTGCCCAGCCTCTAAAAGCAGAGAGGTCCCCGGTACATGCAATGCCAGGTGACAGCCCACAGGTTATTCCCAATCCCATGGTGGAAAAACCACCCCCAGAGCCTGTGAGCTGGAGGGCCTCCTTTGGGTCAGGGAAATTCCCACTGCCTGCCTCTAATACTGCTCAGCTATGTATCATGGGCCTCATGCTGGGAAGTGTCTGACCATTCCTAGCTGCCCTTGGCTCCACCATGTCCAAAGCGCTGAAATTCAGTCCCAAGAGATCTCCTGCCAGCTGCCCAGCACTGGGCACTGCTGCAGGTCTTGTTCCTACCTGGGCTTTTCAAAGGTGCTGATTTATACAGTGGCTAAGCAGCACAGACAGAGCATGTTTGTGGAGCAGGTCAGAAGAGTCTGATCCATTTTAAAGATGGTAAGCAGAAGCACATAGGGCTGTCTCTTGGTTATGATTAGAGACAATTTCATTCACAGAAGAACAGGAGCAGTGCTGAGTGCTCTTGAAACATCCCAGCCCTCATAAAGGCCACATTTGGTCTAGAATAGACCCCAGACCTGCTAGTTTCTCATCCTACATTTCAGCCACAAAACTCCCTTCCTTTAGACAATTGGGAAGTGATGCTCACTCCTCGCAATCCTTTGAAAGTCATTGCTCTCACAATGGGGGTCAAAGAATCAATATTCCTTATTGCATGGGGTCTCCTGGAAGGAGTTATTTTTCTGTTAGAACATATTATTCACTTCCATCAAGTAGGCTTTGATTTACAAATGCTTACAGATGTGGCCCAATGTTCTTCCATGTGCCTTTGTGCAACAACAGGAGAAGACATTGGAGCCCATCATTCAGCAGCACTGTGAAGAACCTATCCAAGTTACTCAACAGCAAACACAAGGATTATTCTGTTGTGTCAGGTGGACTTGCCAATGCAAGTAATCAAGAAAAAGCCTGCAAACAAGGCAGTCTTTTACAGCCACGGGAAGGAGCTAAAGGACAGAGTCTTGGGAAGAGGACTGAGCACATGGGACAGGTTCTGGGAAGCAGTGAGCACGTAAACTGCATCCTGGGTTTTGAGTCTAACTGTACTCAAGAAATAGGATCTTGTATTCATCATCATAAAATGGATTGACCCAATATATCTTATTAATATTTTCCCTTCTCGTGAAAAAAGAATTCTTCAGGAACCTAAATATTATCTGATGTTTCAGGTCAAAAAAGAAAGGACCAACAGTTCAGACACTAATGAAGGGTTGTGTTTAGAGCTGCTCCTTAGCCCGTATTAAGTAAAAAAATTACACTTGATTATTTGCTGTGAACTCTTCTGTACATGTTCTTCAAATGTTCTGCAACTGCAGAAGAGCCAACTGCCTTGTAACAGCTTGCACAGACAATACATAAATGCGTTTGAAGTGGAAGGGCATGTTGAAAGGACAGTGTCAAGGAACTTTACCAGTAATACACCCAGAGAAACCAAATGCAAAACAGCGCTTCCGTGAGAGAGGGGGACGAGGATGCCTCCAGCAAAGCCCACCTGGCGGATCCCAGGGGAATGCGGAGGTACCACATGGAGAAGGGACGAGGCAGGTAAGCCGGAGGCTGAGCTCTCAGCAAGTCGGCTGCTCCACGGCACCTGGGCACGCACGGGACAGCGAGTAGCTCACAGTGCTTTGACTGAGGAGAGGAATGTATGAATTACTCAACACTTAGCATTAGGCAGAAACATGCAGATGAGCAATTACTACAGCACCTAGTGTGCAGTGATCAGCGTGTGTATACATGTCTTGGGATATAAATTTGTCCAGAGATGTGCAGGTTCCTGCAAGACGGGGAAAAATTATCACAGGACAATCTACTGCACCAGGAGATAGGAAGATACTCTGTCATCCTGATTTCAGTTCCCAAGCACATGGGAGCTGGTGGAGTAGCCTGTTATGACTACAAGAAGAAATGAAGTCCTGCTTTGTACAGGGGTAACATGAGAAACTCAGACCAGAATATGATGCTACAAATCATATGTGACTCAATTAGGGCAATGTGACTATCTCTCTCTTCACCAAGCAGAAATGGTTTGATGTGGCTCAAAGCCATATTTCCAAAGCAAACGTAAGTTCACCTCCTTGAGTATCTGATTGCCATTTGCTTATTTTGCCTCAAAGGAGGCTTTTGGAAAGTAGAGTGGTAAAAGAGGAGAGGGAAGACCCTTCATATAAATTCTTTGGGGTTTTTTTGTTCTGCCTACACACAAAAAGGAATAGACTGCTGGGTAGAAAGACGGAGGGAAAGGAAGAGTTGGAGGTTGCCTTTAATGTTTCTGGGGCCAGTGAGAGGAACAGTGGTGAAGATATTCCTGCATATATTGGGCTATGAGCTAAGACACTGTTTCAGTCTTGTTACAAAGCTGTCAGGCTGGGAAGATGAGACAGGGATGTTGGCTGCTGACTGTGGAAGCTGGCCTTTCCCACTTAGAAAGAGATGTCCCTCAGTGATACGTGCAACACAGATCCAACAGCACACCTGGTCTGCTGTCCAGGTGCCCCTAGTGAATTGCTTAAGACCTGAAAAAGAGGAGAGGAGCAAACTGTAGCAGCAGATGGCATCACTGATGGAAGACGAGAGGCAGCAGCTGGGTCCCTTCTTAGTAATTGCAGGGCAGATTCGGATTTTGCCTTAACCCGGAGCAGCTGAACCAGACCAAGAAGAGGGAACATTTTCACTTACCCAATAGGAATTAAAATTTTGCTGAAATGAGGCAAATTCTTCAATGAATTAGGTGCATTAGCAGGGTATGGGCAGATTCCCCTGGACAGAGAGGACGTCAACATCTTCAGCACTCTGTTTGGCAGACTTCTCTGCTTCTTGAAACTGCTTTGCAGATGTGGGCAGTACAGCATGTGTTTGACTGGATGGTGTCCCAGCTTCGCCATGGACTCTCTGGAGTGAAAGGCTACAGTGACAATGCAAGATGGAGAGCACTTCTCATCGTTACTGGCAGAAAACTTACCCTTGCTCCCTGCACACTTCCATCTCTCTGCCCCCACTGCTTCTTGTCGTGCTCTTCACTTCCCACACTAAATTCCATGCAGCAGGGACCAAGCCCTGAACAGTTCAGGGCAGTTCAGATGTAAAACAGGAACCTTGAGAGGCTGTAATGGTGAGGAAGAGGAGGAGGATCTGGACAGCTATGTTGAGGAAATATTAAAAATGATTGCTGCATTGCTGTGGGGCAGGAGAACATTCTAGGAAATCCCACGCAGATGAAATTATCTTCTAATGATCGTAAAGGGCCAGGGATGTCGACACACATCGTGGTTACCAGACTTTGATGCAGAGATCCCTGAACACAAGGACTTGGGGACTGCAAGTCCCCTCTAAAGCAGAACAGCAAGCTTACAGCCAGCTACTGAGCTCAAGCAACTTATCTTTGTAAAATCCTTTGCCATGGTAGAAAGAAGCCCAGAAAAGAGACCTCAATGCTTTGAAGTGAATGCTGAAATTATTGCCAAAGGCTCATGGCAAAAGATCGTGGGAAAAGACTTTCTATTGATTCTTTTTTTTAACTAGTTACTTAAAGCTTCCTCATCTTGGCCAAGGAAATGTAACCATTCACTATTGCCTGCTGTTCAGAATAGCTCCTGTATCCATTTATCATGTACTAGGAGATGCAAGCTACTTGTTCTAGGGTTGTAACTCCATTGGGAAGTTTTCAGTTAAGGCGAAGGCAGTTCTTCAGTTCTGGTTAGATTATATATATATATTTAAATCCTCTAAAGTATCTACATTTTGGATCTCAATCCCTTATGAAAAATTGGGGCATTGCAGTTGCCAGCCAGGGGCTGACACCGGATGCTGAGAAGCAGAGGGGAGAACCCTGCTGAAAGAGCTGTGGGACAAATGTCCCCCAGCACCAGGTCCCATCCTAGTCTGCAGCTGGTTAGGTTGCAAAGCCGAGGTTCATTTTCTAAACTGTTGCTATTACTCATGCTGGGAGACTCTGATAACTGTAGTTAAGTACATGAGTGCCCAGGAGAGTCAGAAAAAGCAGCACCAGGAGGAGATCTGACAATGTCAACCAGCTGGAGTACTTGGAAGTGCCCACCTCTACCAGCAAGATGCTATGGGCTGTTCTGGCTTCCTAGGAAAGATTTTAGCAGATCACCCATTCCTGTATGTGTGCTATGTCTCTGATAAAGTGGGAGCTACTCACCTCCAAGCACCAGTGTGAGCTATTGCCCCAGTAACAGTGGGTACACTTCACCCAGGAAAAGGCTTTGTAGTGATCTGCAGCCTAAAAGGGGACAGCAAGAATCAGTGATACTCACTGTTCTTTAACGAAAGTGGAAGAAAGGGTGTTCTTTTGTTCAGGGGAATATGAAGGGAGCACATGGCTAGGGACAAATCAGCCCAGGAAAGAAAAGGCAACTTGTGTTCCCTGAGCGAGAAAGTCTGGATCCTGTGCCTGACTCAGCCAGTGACCTTGGGAAAGTGACCTTGGCCTTATCTACACAGAGACAATCAGTTAAATGAATCTGAATTAACCTTTGCAAATTGGATTAGCTAAACTTCATTAAACTGTCTATGTGGACATTCCTATTCAGAATTCAAGCAGCCTCCACTTATCCTAGCTTACCTCATATCGACAACAAATGAGAAGAAATTAAACTCAGCTTTTTTCCGTTATGAGTAGGACTAACCATACAACTGTTTTCAGTGCAGTTTAACTAAACCACTGTAACATCCAACTTTCTGCTCCTTCAGACTAATGATCCCTGGTGGGCTCACATTTCTTCATCTTCCTACCATGCTGTCTCTTTGGACAATAGGAAATCTAGAGTGTCTAGATGAAGGAGCAACGCTGACTGTATGCACAGACCATGCCTACTGCAGGATCAACATAACCTGTAGATCAGTCTTTTATATAAGTAGTAGCAGTGCAATGGAAAAGGTGTTGATCTAGGTAGGAGAATGTCCATCCAGGATGGGTTGATTTGAACCCAGCTGAACAAAGCCTAATGAATGCATGCCCTGGTACACATGGGGGACTTCAAAACCCCTGCCTCTGGAACTGCAGTGGGGGTGGGTGCAAGCAATCCAGGAGATTTCTGGAGTGTCTTGAGGACAATTTCCTCAAGGTAATCAATGAGGTGACATGGGAAATGCTCTGGTGGAGCCATGACTCACAAATCAGGAAGAGCTGGTCAGGAGTAGGATGGCTGAGGGCAGCCTTGGCTGTAACAGCCATGAGATGGCAGAGTTTCAACTACTGAAATAAGGATGCAAGGTACATAGCAGAACCCCAACCCCAGATGCAGAGCCGGTTTTAGCTTCTTTGGGGATCTGTTTAGCAGGATCCTGTTTGAGACTTCACTGGAGGGCAAAAAGACCAAGACAGCTGGTACATCTTCATGGACCACCTCCTCCAAGCACAAGAATGAACCATTGCTGTCTGGAAGAAGTCAAGCGAGTGGGGCAGAATCTAGCATCTGTTAACAGGGAATGCCTGACTGAGCTCAGATGCAAGAAGGAAGTACACAGAAGGTGGAAGTGGGCACAGGCAACCTGGGAAGATTGGAGAGGTGTTGCCTAAGTTGTATGGGGTACACAGACAAAGCTCTGCTGCAGTGGGAACCAGCAATGGATGCAAAGGGGAATGAGGAGGCTCCTAGAAGTACATTGGCAGCAGAAGGAAGGCTGAGGGACAGGTGGCCCTGCAGCTCATTGTGGCTGGACCTAGTGACCACAGACCCAGAGTAGCTGAAGTACTCAAAGCCTTCTTTGACTCGGTTGTTACTGCTGAGGTTTGCCCTCAAACAGCCCAGGTCCCTGGTCCTAGTAGTGGAGTCTGCAGTGGTGAGGTATTATCCATGTCAGAGGAAACTTGACTTAGGACACACTTGAGCCATCTGAACATATGCAGGACTGGGTGGGATGCACTCGAAGATGCTGAGGGAGATGGCTGATGCCATAGCAAGGCTCCTCTCTGATCTCTTTGGGAGATCATAGCAATTGGGATGTTCTGATGAGTGAGAGAATGCAAACATTACACACAACTTTGAGCAAGGCAAGAAGGAGTCTGGTGAACTACAGCCTGCCCAGCATCACCTCTGTCCCTGGGAAACTGATGGAGAAAATCCTCTCAGCAATCACTGCCAAGCACCTGAAGGACAAGAAGGGAACAGCCAGCAGGGATTTACAAAGGGCACATCGTACCTGAGCAACCTGACTACCCTAAACAGCAAGAAAACTGGCTGTGTGGATAAGGCGTGGATAAGAGGAGAACAGTGAAAGTGGTTTCCCTTGCCTGTAGTAAAGCCTTCAATGCGTACTCTCCTTATAGCCAGACTGGGGAGATATGGACCTGATATATAGAGAAGAAGGCAGCTGAAAATAGGTTGGACTATTGCATTCAGAGGTTGACAATCAGCAGTACAAAGCCCACTTGGCAACTTGTTCCTGGTCAGATCCTGGAGGGACAGGTACTGAGGCCAGTACTGTTCTACAGCTTTACTGATGGCCTGGATAATTGGGCAAAGTACACTCTCAGGAAGTTTTCAGATGACACCAAAGGAAGAGGTAGGGAGAGAAGCACTCAATACCCAAGAGGCTGCAGCTGCTGTTCAGAGGGATTCAACAGACTGGAGAAATGGGCAGACAACAAAAGCAAGTGCACAGTCTTAATGGCATAACCTCATGAGGGAACAGGAGAGGCTAGGGGACAGCTGGCTGGAAAGCAGCTTGATAGAAAGCAGCTTTGCAGAAAAGGAAATGGGATACCTGGCAAATAAGAAGTTGAACCGGAGTTGATACTGTGTCTAGAGCAAAGGCTAACTACACTATCAGCTGTGTTAGCAAGAGTGTAGCCAGCACATCAAGGGAAGTGATAATTCCCCTTTGTTTGGCCCTTCTGAGATTTCTTCTGAAACACTGGGTCCAGCTTGGGACTTTCTAGGACAAAAATGACATTGACAGATTGGAGAAGGTCCAGCAGAGGCCACCAATATGGTTGCGGGGCTGAAGCACAGGAGGTATGAGGAGAGGCAAAGAGAGCTGGGTTTATTCAGCCTGGAGGAGAGCAGGCAAAAGATCTAATTTCTTTCCGCAACTACCTGAAGGAAGGGGTAGAAAAGACAGACGGACTCTTGGAGGTGCAGAGCAGAAGGATGAGAGGCAACTGGCAAGGCTGGATTGCGGAAAATTCCCAGTAGATACAAGGAAAAACATTCTCAGCTCATGTCAGAAAGCAAGAGTAGGACTGTTTCATGAGAGGGGATGAGGCAGGAGCCAAGGGTGACCTGAGCACAGACAGTACTCTCACTTACCAGGGCACAGTCCTGCAGCACCTGACCAGAGTGGGCAGAGCATGGTAACAGGGTTCATCAACTGTCTGAGACAAGGCCAGGCAACGAACCAGGTCCAGGGTCCATCTAAGGAGTCCAGTCAGGAGCAGCCAGAGAGACGGCCAAAGACAGGACTGGAAACAAAGCTACAACATGATTCAAGGTCCATCCAGGAGACCATACTGGAAACAAGTATACTTACAAAGTAGGTCAGGCAGGGGCTGAAAGCCCAGGGCTGGGCTCAAATTGAGCTTCCAAGCCCATGGTAAAAACTGTGGGTTGAGGCCCCAGATTAGGGCAATTAAGCTCAGTTGCAGCATCAACGTGTCAAACACTGAGATGAGGTCAAGAAGGGCCGTGGAGTCTCCATCCATGGAGGTACTCAAGCCTCCACTGGGCACAGCCCTGAGCAGCCTGATCTAGGCTGGCCCTGCTCTGAGCGGGGCTTGAACTCCAGACCTCCTGAGGTCCCTGCCAACCTGAGTTGTTCTATGATCTAAGTCTGGGCTTTGACTTCCAGAAACAGTGCTAGGCTCAGCCGCAGGTCCTTGCAGGACAGGGATGCTAGCATCACAATGGCAATCTACTTAAGGATTTGACGATGCTCTCCATCATGTTTAGGTACTGTTGGTGAGAGACAGAGAAATATTGCCTCCATATCCATATAATCTGGATAAGTGGAATAGTAAGTACATAATAAAGTAATAATAATAACTGTAGTTCCCTTCTAGATTGATTAATCTGAGTGCTAATCAAGGACTCATTCTGATCTCTATTCATATGTAAAGGTGCTTGCCAAAGCTAATCCTTTGAACTTCCTCATACCTTTCCATCAGTGGCTCCACACATGTCTTCAAAGCTCCAATGAAGCCCGTGAGATGTGTCACTGAATTCACCCTTGCTCACAAGTGGGGAGAGTGAGGTTCAGAGAAGCCGAGTAATTTGTTTAGAGACATGGTGAGCACTGTGTTAGGTAGATGATCAAAGCATTGAATGCACCTGCCTTGTGTTCCTGCTTCAAGTACATTTCACCCTGCTTTTTAAATCTGGACATAGTCCACTCTTACAGCTCAACTGATGGATGGTAACACATTAAGCAGCAGTAATGCAAGTGGGTCTCTGAGCCCTGCAAACAATTCCCTAAGGACACACAGCCTCCCCTCTGTTCACACAGGGAAACTGCTTTTATTTCCCTGACTCTCCCTGAACCTCTTGCTGTTCCCAATTTGAAGTCCTTTCCTGGGGCACTTTCAGTAGGATGTTTGGAAAAATTGGGTGATTTTATCTGTCTTTTTGTTTTTTTAATTTAAGGAGATAATAATTGTGGAGATCATTGTGTTGATGCTCTACTAGACAATCAGAGAGGCTCAGCCACTGAACTGCTGGCAGCAGGTGGACTGTGAGTCGCTATATGCTCCAGTTGCCTGCCAGGAGTCCCCCACCCCTCCTCAAGCAGATCCACTGATGGGTTGTTGTGTATTTTTTGTTGTTGTTGTTGATTGCTGACATAAAAGAAGCTGAAGCAACACCATTTTAAGCTGAGTATCCAAGGCGACCTCATTAACATCTCTGCAGAGGAGCCCTTTAAAAAAACATCAGTCACGTTCAGTAGTCCTAAGTGGAAGAGAAACAGTTCTGTGTTTTCTTGATCAATTGCTTAAAATTCAAGGTCGGGGTGCAGAGCAGGGAGGGCTCCCCGCCAGTCACTGCAGGGTTGGGCTGAGGGTTTTTTTGGAAAATAGTGATGCTGTCGTACTGGAGAAAATCCATGCGCTCCCTCAGAGGAGCACTATTGGGAATAAATGCTGGAAGCTGTTCCACTTGAGCAGATGGCTGAAAAACTTTGGCTGAGAAATAAATTGAGTATGACGGTCTGAGGGCCAATCACAGATGGATGAAATTCTAGTGATGTCCCAAATGTCCTGAACATAGAAGGTTCTCTTCTTTCCCCTTTTGTGCTAAAAACCATAGTAGGATTTTTAATACAGACTGAAAAAATGTTGATGGAGTGAGACACAGAGATAATGGTTTAATGTCTTCTGGATCAGCACCATGTTTAGAGGAGCCCTGAGATTCTGCTACCTCCAGGTCAGCAGTGGAGGAAAGAGCTGATCGTGCATGGACCGTGACAGAGGGTCTGGGAAATGTCTCCACTGCATAGCTGCAGTGGAGATCCTGCGCTTCTCCAGACACCAGACGTTAGAATATTCCTGCTAAAGACAAGTCGTGAGGAACCCAAAAGCAAATTATTCTTTCTTTAGGATCTTTCAACCCTGCCTCAGGGTAGACTGGAAAACTGTGTTCCCAACATGAAGTTAAATAGAGAAGTCACTAGGAACGCCTTTTCTTGGTTCCAGGCCATCTCCACAAACCCCGGGATGACCGTTGAGGCTTATAACCTCAACAACCATTCTCCCTCCAGTGCAGCACATAAAAGGAGCCGTGAGGACTGGGTTTCAAATCATGGGCTCTGGGATCCAACTCAGTGTGAATCCCAGACTTCAACTCATCTCTGCTCAGGCTTAGAAGTGAGATGAGCCACATTTCAAGTGGCACATGTATTTCATGTCCTGAAAACACCCTGAGCCCAGATCCTCCCTTCCCAATTCCTCAATTGACAGGATGCCATAAGAGCTGGTAAGAGATCATCTGTTTAGTTAGGTTAGCACAGCTTGGCAATCAATCTGAGCGTAGCATGATTCCCCAGGGACCCAGTCCTCTGTAATGTGAGGACCAGAGGACAGAGCAATCCTGTGCCTTTTCTAGCAGACAGATGAAGCCTCACACCAACCAAATTCAGATTTCTTTCCTTGAACAGGGCCCCCGTTCACTGCTTCTCACGATGGGAGAAGCTCATGCACATGAAGGCTATTATAACCCAACTCCAACATGCAATCTCATGGGGCAATCTCGGCAGCTTCTGACAAAAAACATCTTCTATGATCAAGTGACCAGCTGGACCAATTACGTGGGATATAATCATCGTTTCAACAACACAGGACACCAAAAACCCATGGAGCTACAAGAAGGGTCTACGCTGCCTATGGAGTCTTGGTACCAACTTGCATTAGTGTGTGCAATTTACTTAGATATCATCTAGTGATGTATGGTCAGGTCAACGACAGCTGTGGCACATAAGACCACACCTTGAGGACTCATCAGGACGCACTGAAAGCTGTACAAGAGGTAGACAGGGTTACAATAATTCCTGGCTGCTCTGCCTGAGAACACTGCCTATGGAACTGACATTAAAGGCTGGACTTAGCCTGCATCTGCAGTACCCAGCAACAGCTTTATCAAATGACCTTATCAGCAATTCTGCTTATTCCTATCAGCCATCGGCTGGTGTGTGCTGTATTAACTACCTTGTGTTAGATGTCTGTTTAAAAGCCACGGTCTGAAAGCAGTCTTTGCAGCTCAGGGATGTATTTGGATTTTTTCAACAAACATACATTCACACCCGTATGATCTTTGTGGGTTCTAGTCCCAAGAACAAATGAGACAAAAAAAATACTTCACTGGGAACAGTCTTCATTGCTGAGAACGTAGGTGATGAAATTCCCATGGGAAGAGGATGTGAAATCTGCTCTGTCTGTGTAGAGAGCACGACCTGCCATGCCACTGTGACTTCCTCAGCCAACCTCACTCCGCTTTACATTTGCAGGCTGAGTCTGGCACTCAGGGTGCCCTGCTTGGTCCCACGCCAACCACAAAAAAAGGAGTTTTAAATACTGGAAAAGACTCTCCACTGAAGACAAAGGAGTTTCAATCCTGGGCTGTGCCCTGCCTTTGCTCTGTGGCCAAGCAGAAAGCAGGAGTCCAGGTTTGGAGATGTTTTTGCCATCTGCTCCATGGGCATAGGGGTAGCTCCCACAGGGCATGGCCAGTGCAAGCAGAGAGGAGGGGTGGCATGCACACCAAGGATGGTGCTTCGCTCCTCATCTCATGGTATGTGAGCAGGGCCCCTTGCTGTCTGTCTCCATCATCAAAGTTCTGCAAATCAGATCATGACTGTAGCATGACACAGGACTAGCGGCACCAGGCAGCACAAAGATCCACCTTGGCTCAGCAGCCTGTCTCCAGCACTGACCAATATATAGGGGAAGATGATCATGGTCAAATACTTCCCCATGATATTATTCCAATGTGCAATACTTTGTGATTTAGAGACTTCCCGACCCAGAGGTAAAGTCTTTGTATTTAGTCATCCTCAATGGATTTCTTTTCCATGACCTTGTTTGTGAGTTTGTACTCCCCAGTAAAGTCAGAAATTCAGATGCTTCATTGTAAGCATTTTCTTTACCATTTCCTGATTAATCATCCCCACCACTATGGTCATTACAGCGGTTCCTAGAGACCAAGCAATTGTAGGCCTCATTGGTTAGGCACCACGTAGCACACAGTTCTCACTTCAGAGAGTCATGATGGAGTAACTGAGCAGAACCACCAGTGGGATGTGGGCAAAGTCACATCCCCAGGAGGAGGACATGGGAGGTATCTAGCTACGAGGCACACACTGAGCAGCAAGACACTGGAGGAGATGGGGGAGAATGTCAGAGGAGGGTGAGGCAAGGGGAATAGACAAGTGAAGCTGGAGGCGCAGGTGGATTAAATAGTTAATTGGCATTATAAACAGCATAGGTGAGAGTTTATTACTGAATCTCTTAATCCAGTTATTATCATGCAACATGGTCATTTCCTGCCATTCTAATGGACTGGTCATCCTTTACATTTGGAAAAACAACAGCAGCAACAACAACAAGGAAAGAGAGCACTTTGGGTGTTTGTGCAGTTTGGGATTTCCCTACTATAAAAATGTACCAATTCTTGAAAGAGATAACATCTTCAGGAAGAATGAGGCTGCCTGGCTTACCCATGTGTTGATGCCAAAGTTGACATTTCTGAGTTACTCAGAAATGACAAGGTCAATGCTTAGGTGCAGATCTCCTGGGCTCCTGTGCATGGTACAGCAGGGCCAAGACACAGCAGATGTGACCTTTTGAGAATGTACTTAGATGCAGATATAGGGGATTTAAGTGGTGGTACTGCCTTTACCCTACAACACACACATGAGCCAGCAAACAGGAGATTCAGCGCATGACAAAATACAAGGAGATGGGTGGAAGGATGGAGGACAAGCTCTGAAAAGATCAGTGCAAAGAGGTATGGATCTGCTCGCAAACAATTTGTTACTCAAAAAAAGGAGGCAGAACTCCTGGACTGTGCATCCTCAGCTGCTAATGCCTCTTTCCATCCTTATGCTGACATGAGTCCTTCCCGCCGTGAGAAGTGCAAGCATTATCATAGCAGGTGGTGTCCCACGTGCCATGTCACAGCGAGATAGCAGCATTACAGTGATGGTGCCGTGGCTGCTGGGAGAAGTGACCCAAGTGTGACCTAGCACATCTGAAAGGCAGGAATGGGGGAACCCAGTGTCTTCCCCAGGGGCATGTGAAAATCAAATGAAGCCTCTCAGTGTAGGAGAGGGGTTGTTGGCTCGGGAGCATGAATCTGTCTGACACACAAAGCCCTGAGTCCCTGTTCTGTCTCAAGCTCCCAGCACTATAGGTACCTGTGCAGAGAGTGCTGCCCTTGAGTTCCCATCCAAATGGTTTACGTCTCAGTAACACGCCACTGAACATGCTCAGACCTTCATCTGAGAAGAGAGCAAAGCAGGGATGTGCTGTTTCTGGAATTTCAACCAGTTCTGGAGATTGTGTGAAGGCAGCAAAGATTGTCTTCTAGCCCAATGCAGAGACAAGGACTTGAGGTCCAAGATGGGGCAGACCAGAGCCATCCACTAAGCTGAATTCAGACAGCACATTTCAAGAAAAAGGATTGGATTTTAGCTGCTTTTTCAGGAACCACCTGGCATTTCAACAGCCAGTTTGATTAAATGAGTTCAAAACACCTCCATTGACAGCTCCAGAGGGCACAGCTGCATGGAGGCAGTTGACAAGTTGCACCAGCAGTGCATAGGACAAACAGGTATTGGTGGCGGGGGCTAGCATGTCCACTGATCCTGCGAATTTGCAGCACAGCCAGGCAAAGCTCTTGACTCTTGTGCTGCTGCTTAGATGTGGCCCAGCTGGTCAGAGCAGCAAACGTGCAAGGGTGGGAGAGAACCAAAGGGAACTGTTCAAAGCTCAGTGGTGTGTTCAGTGAAAACCAGCAGAGCACTGGTTGAGGACTCTGCACCTAAGTGGGGTACCTCATGCCCTCTGGGCCGAAGCGCTCAAAGGATTTTGTGAGGCCATGAAGGGTGGGCCTACGTGGACCCTGCCAGAAAATAAATGCTCACTCTGCCCACACCAGAAGGCATATGAAAGAGCATGAATCCCTCACTGCTGCTGACTGCACACTGCTGTGTAGACACTCCAACACTCCTGGAGAGAGTCTGAAAGGGCACAGGGTGTCAGAAAGTCTGAAGACTTCCCTCAGCACCTCTGGGAGAGCAGTGATGGAGAGGAGAATATTGTGCTAAAGCAGTATTGTTCCAGTTCCTTCGGTAATTCTTCATTGCCTGATTGGAAAATGATTTTTGCTAAAAAAAAATGCTTATTCAGAGGTGTTTTCTCACTCCTGCTTGGCAGATTCATGATTTAGCAGCAGTCACATCTTCAGCTGATGTGGCTTTCTGAGCCCTGTAGAGATTGTATAGTCCTCCTGGAGGGGCTAGGACCTTTTGCCTCCATGATGGGCATTGGAAGCCCAGGCCCAGGAGAGATCTCTGGCTTCTCTCTGTCAGATTTCTGGCTTCGCGTGCAGGGTTGGAAAGGGTGTTTTCCTCCTGAAAACCAAGTGAAGCTATGTGGGTGCAAGTTTTTGAGTGGCTCTTTGAAACAGAAGTTACCAGAGGTGCAGAAAAAAAGAAAAGAAAACTGCTCCTAAAAAAGCTCATGTGCACAACCCAGCCTGATTCCTTTAGACAAAAGCACCTACAACATCAGCCAAATATTTAATGTTGGCAGCACTGCCTGGAGCACACAGCCTGCGGCACTGCAGCAGAGCTCCAACAGCCCCACTCCAGCAGCAGAGCAATCAATCTCCTCCTGTTGCTGGCCTCGGCACCAGTCAATGTTTCTCAGCCATTTCTCCCATACCTGCAGTCTCAGTAACCACCGCTGTAACCAGTGGTTCTGTGCCTGGTGTTTTAGGGAGGGATGCTCAAAACTGTGCAGTAGTCACCTCACCACTTCTGCTGCTGTGGACGGTAAAGCATCCCCCCAAACCATAAGAATCAAATCCAGCACACATCAGTCTTTTGCTAATAAGGCTCAACATATGCAAAATGTTGACAAAGTGGGCCTAGCAGAGACCCCTCCAACACAAGAGTGGAGTGAAGGGGCAATGCTGCTCCAGGATCCTTTCATGCCCAAAGGACTCAATGCCTCCAGTTTAGGCTGAAGGTGCTAAAAAGTCACAGGACTCTGGATAGAGTCAGGAGTTGGTGACACACAACTTCTGACAGCACTGAGCAGACCAGTAGACTGACTGGTTGGTGCTCAAAGGAAGAGATCAGGAAGGGGCGATATGGCATTGCACCAATTCTTGCCTTGCCAATGTCACCCTGAGAAAGGAACAAGTGTGGTCAGCTCACAGAAAACATTACAAAGACCTCCAGCTAAGATCAGTCCCCCTCATGAGCTACATCAGCTACAACAGCATTCATCAAACCAGAGATGGATTAGTTTGTTTAAACTCTCCTTGCAAATCACTTCTAATCAGCAGCTGATTTTTTGCTGAGCCTGGGCATGCAGGTTGCTCAGGAGGGCTGGAGCTGCCTGTAGAAATATACAGTCACCTGACTGGGGCCTCATCGTCTTCACAGGCTGTTTTGTAAACAGTCATTATAAATAATAAATCAACAGCATGCTAATGAAATGAGCTCTTTTTAGGATGCTTTAGAGAAAGCCTCCAATTTAATATAAAAGAAATTCTAATCCACTCTGGCAAATTACAAAGAGGACTAAACTATCTTCAAATAATGATAAAATATTCAGTTTCTGTCTTAACAGCACAAAAACTGAGGGGGAGACCTTCAGAGGTACACAGGAGAGTTCCGTTCCCCAATCCTGTTGCATTCGAAGGAGAGATGTTGTACCATGGTGCCTTGAAAACCTATTAAAACACCGATCCTATGTCCATGAAAATCAAAGACCTGCAATCAGTTTGGTGGGCACTGCCTTCACCCTTCAATGAATTAATAAAAAAACTCTTTCTAAGTCATTGTAACCATGAATTGGTCATGGCCAAGTGCTGTTTAAATATGTAGTAAGAAAATTGTTGCTCCAGTGTGTGTTCAAGCAAAGGAAGGACCTGAGAAAGCAAGGACCTAAGAGACACTGAGATCAGAAGGGTAGGGACTGGGGAACAAGCAAGATGAGTTGTATGACTTTGCAATAAAGTTCTGTGCTCATTTAACAGTTAAGTCAAGCTAAACATATAGAGAAGAGAGCACAGGTCTGAGAGCCTCATCTTCCCTCTACTTTTGAGAGTCAGTCCTGAGAATCAGAAGCTAATCTGTGAAATTATAGCAAAGACATAGACACACAAATGTCTTCCTACATGGGCAAGCAAGTCATCAGAAAAAGGAGAAATAGAAGTAATAAGTGATCATGGAAAGCTGGCTATAATGAAAGCTACTAGAAGAAAGCTGCATGAGAGGCTCTGGATTTTTTCTTAGTGGGATTCAGTGGCCTATGGATTTGAAAGGATTGAGAAGGACTGTTCTGTACTGTTCAATTGGTCCTTATGTGGGAAGCCACGTGAAATAGCTTCTCTTAAAAAGCCGTCCATGGACTGATGAAAATTTCTGCCAGCAGAGCACCCTCAGCACTTCCCTACAAATACAGACAGAGCCAGCCAGCAACAAGTGCAAACACACAGATTATTAATGGTATTTGTCAATGATCCTTTATCACAGAGATTTTTGAGCTGCCAGCACAACTTAGGAGCTCAAACCTGGTTATGAGATGGTGGATGTTCTGGTTTGGTCTCCCGTCGCCATATGCACACTGGTGTGCATTTATAAGCAAACACTGTGGGTCTCCTGGAGCTGAAGCTACCCCAGCTGCCTGCAGGGTACATAAGCAGGAGTGGAGCATCTAACTCACATCACCAGCTATGGAAATTTCTACTGCTCTGTTGCTTAGCCAATAGTCCAACCCATCCAAACTGCTCCATGCAGCACACAGCATACCTGGAGCTGTGAACCTGAATACTTGAGCTGTGTAACTGCAAGAAGGAAAAGCTTGAGAGACATGCTGGAGGACTGAGGAGTAAGAAGTAGGTTAGTTTTAGCTTATGAGGACATAAGGAAGATCTGCACAGGTACCTCTGGGCATGAAGAACAAAAAATGTCCAGCTATAGCAGCTAGATGCAGAGCTTGAAATCTGCCAGTAACTCTGTCAACAACTGGAGTTTTAGCACATGAATAAAGTCATTGATCACTTCAAAAGTGCTTGATAGACATATTACAGATGATGATACCCCATACAAAAATGCAAGATGCAACAAATGAGGACCTGACTCAATGCACAGAAAAGTGAGCTGCAGTTGGACCCAGGCTGCTTGGCCCAAAGTGTCCTGTTGGATCATCGGTGTCCAGTTAATCTTGGTACCCATAACACCACCCTGAATAAAGCAAGCCAGAAACCGGTCTAGGGTGTCTGGACAACACTAGAGAGCTAGTGGTAGATCAGAGCTCCCAAACAGCTATCAGTATTTCAACTTGACACTGACCAATGGTCAAAGCAGGGCTGAAAGGAGCGGCAAGCACTCAATGCCTGATTATTTTCTCTCATTTCCTATGCAAGTCTGTTGTTAAGTCATCCCACAGTGACCCACAGCTGCACTGATATACGATGCTGTGCATGCACTGGCATTGTACACCAGGGAGTACAGCTGTTGGATTTTATACTCCAGCCTTCCTAGGTGCTGTATAAAACAAAATACAGCCGGTCCCTGTCTCAACAGAGCATGCAGCCTTCTGCAGAGATACCAAAAACATGCTCTACCTTCATGCAAGTTTTTAATAGATAGAGTGATTCTTGTCTATTTAATAAGGAACTGTCTAAATATGCATGGATTCAATAGAGCAAAACAGCTATCTGTCTGCCTGGGAGTTTGAAATGGCTCCAGGTTAGACTTTATTCCCTTATTTAAATTTTTTAAAAGCAAGGTACTCCAGTGTAACAAAGTCTTGCTGTATTATATTTACACAAAGGCCATATTCTGGCCTTTGTCTATGCTGGGAATTCTTCTTGGCAAAATAGGGCTGGGTTTGGCCATGGAAACAGCATCCTGACCCGAAAGGCAGACCCCAGCAATGTCTGCCCTATACTCTCAAGCACACTGGCTGTGACAAGAGCCTCTGATTCACTCCATTTGTGAGCTCTGCTGGCCTAAGATGAGACAGCTTGCAGAAGAAGACATGTGAGTCCAAGAGGCTGGATGCTGCCTTGCAGAGATGCTGAATGTCTGTGGTCTGCTGCACTTGGTAGAGACAGGAGGGCTCTCATACCTTGGAAAGCCAGGTCAAACTTGGGACTTGACTTAGGTCTGTCACTTTAGAGCAATTCATGGCCATTTCCCACTTGCCTATGTCTGTTTGAACTGTGAGCTATCCAATACAGAGACATGCCTAGAGACTATTGTAACAAAGGTAACAGGACTTTTTGGCTCTCCTTGAAAATCTACAGTCAGCCATTGCAACTGGGTAGCATCCTCATGAGATTCCTACCAACACGGTGTGAGACTGGGATGTTGATCAGACACTGTGCTGGCTTTTAGCTGCATGGACAAAAGTGATGCCTTTTAAAAGATGGTAGCAGGATTGCCAATGAAAGCAGCCATCCTAGGATCAGTGCAACTTGTGATGACTGAGATTATTTTAAAGAATACTGTTTACCATAGTAACAGCAGAGACTGTTTGTTTTGGGGAACCCCTGATGAGTTCTCACCAAGTGCATTCATTCAACTACAATGCAGAATAGCAGCAAAGACCATATGCAAACATTGGGGCAGGTTTGTCATCCTCCTTTTCCACTGCTTAATTCTCAGTGATATCAAAGGCTTTAGTAGGCACCTCAAAGACCATACCTTTTTTAGCTTGATAAGCTGCCTTTGCTGATGCAACACAACTCTTCTCCTATGGGACATCTCCACACTCCCTCTGAGACTTCAGCCATGCTCCAGTCTGCCTCTGCAGGGAGACTGATGCACCTTGTAGCAGGTCCTGAAGATAACTTGCTTGAAATTCATGGAGAACAAAGCAGGGTGTATTCATGAAGTCGTAGGCATCTGGCCAAAATCACATTGCTACAACCCTGTCCCATGTCAGTCAGAGACTCTGAGCCCGCACTCCACATCTGATGCCCTCTGGGAGACAGGCAATAACCACAGCAGACAAGACTGGAGGAGCCAAGACCAATGGCCAGAAGTCAGTGAGGAGACATTGCAGCACAGTGCTTCTAAAGGACAGCTAGAGCCATCTAGCAGATGTGGCTAGGTTCGTGTTCTACAGAGGTGTCTGCTGTTGGCTGTTCCTGGGACCAAAGCCTCCACAAGCACGTGTGATGAAAGTCCTCCAAAGCTATGCAGCGTGACAGCAAAGGCCAAGCAGTTCATGCATCAAAGGAACTGACACAAGCCTTCCCAGTTTCCCCAGCCTTGCCTTTGCTGACCACAGCCCACCAGGCAGCTCTCAGACAAGTCCTGGGAGCGGCTGCAACACTGGACTTATGTGCCCACGGTTAGAAAGTGGTTGATCCACAGCTGGAAGTGGAGTATTCCTGTCCCTTGGGAGGCTGAACCACTGCCTCCCCAGCCTGGCCACAAAACCCAACAGGAGGCCACTTTGCCATGAGCCAGCAGCTCCCATGCTCCCACTTGCACAGCCTGTACTCTGAAGAGTCTCTTCAAAGCTGGTGCAGTCCCTAGGGCTTCCTTGGCTGGGTAACAGTGACGCACGAGTCACTGAAAATTACTTCTCAGTGCTCAAGCCCATGGGCTTGAGGGCTGGGAAGAGTTATGGTGACCCACCCACCTAAAACACTGTCCTGGAGCCACTGCTCTGTCTGTGAATGAATGAAGAGCCCTGGGCTGTCAATAAGAGTAAAAGTTCAAATACAACATTGTGTCTCAGGTCTCTCATACTCTGACTTCCCTTCCTTTTTCCGGCTCTTTGCTGTCTCCAGCTTAAGCAACGAAGTTGTCATGCAACTGATATTTGCTGTAAAAATAATTCATAGCATCACCAAACTGGTTGTCAGTGCTGCCCCACTGCCTGTGTGTTGCCAGTACCTCTCACAGGAGCACTTTAATCAATGCTTGCAGCATCCAACATTCTTTATGTTCAAAGAAAGGGAAGTTATGATGTCACTGTCATGACCTTCAGAGAAAGAGCCTAATTATTCCCAAGCAGGCAGCTTAGGGCTGGGCAGCTGCTAATGAACATTGATAGGGAATGAAACGCATCCAGATGCAAATTGCAGAACTGTCTTAGGAGGTTTATGATGAAGATGATCCTGTGCTGGCTGCAGCTTCATGTTTTTGCTGTGGCTGAACTTTTCCAGATTTCTGTCTGTCTCAGATGCCCCTTTTCTTCTCCCTTCTCCACCTCCTCCCAAGCTGTTTACAAACCAAATGACTGGGGCCATTGCAGGGAGCAGAGCTGTGTGCTGCAGGACCCAGGTGTTGGTCTTCAGGGAGGCCTCAGCAGCACAGGGGCTGAATCATCATCTGCAGCATCGGCAGCCGCAGCAACTGCCTTTTGTTTTGGGATGCATGGAAAGCGAACGGCAGTGTCTCTGCAGAATGGAGCCAAGCTAGCAGCAAACTGGCACACTGTTTCCACAGAGGACACAACTGTCCACAGTGCCAGCCCTTGCTGCCTTGGAGCCCCAGGAGCCCTTGGCAGTAGGGGCAGAAGTGCAGCAAAGTAAGGAAGGTATAATTTGGGGGAGAGGTAATGTTGTGAGAAACAGATAGGTGGGTCAAAGCAGCTGAAAATAGCCTCTGAGCTGGTCAGGTTGCAAAAGGAGCAGTTGCTGGTTCCCACGTAGTCAAACTGCATGCCTAAAAGCCATGTGCACCTCTCACAGAAAGCTGTGCTGGGGGCTATGATTGCAATCACCCTTGGCAAGACCCTTTCTACGCATGGTAGGGGTGATAATCGCTTGTCTATTGTTAGCATCCTGAAGGAGCCCAGAGCGCACTGGCGGGCTGTCATCAGCATGCATTCGATGCCTGCTGTTTGGCTGCCTGTCCAATTCTACCTTGAACAAGAAAAAGAAAACACGCGGAGGAGGTTGCAAAAAACTCAAGCGCCCTGAAGACCAGAAGTGTCAAAATTCAGGCTGCCTGCTCAGCCTGGCTTTGGCAGACCTCTGAATGCCAACAAGAACAAGTCTTCCATTTTACGAAGGGAAACATGCCTTGTTCAGTGTTGAAGAGGTTCTGTCTGTGGAAGGTTGTTCAATGTTTCACTTCCCCAGCATCTCCAGTGTGTGTTCTGGCCCTGCTCAGGGCAAGCCTCCCAAATGCTGTCCTGGTGATGGAAGTGTTTGTCCCCTTCTGGGCTCGCCTGTAGGATGTCTAATTCTGATTTTTGGCTGCTTGAGGAAAAAATATCAGTGTCAGTAAGATGTGCAGTATGTAAAGGTCTCAATGTGCACTGTCCATGTGTGGCAAAATCGACTGGTCACTGGTGCTACAGTGGAGCTCCTAGCCAGCCTGGGCACTGGCAGCTCTGCTTGAACTATACCTTTGCCTCTGCTCTCCCTGTGCCTTTCCCAGTGAGCAGAGGTGGAGGAGGGCTGCAGACAGCCCCCCTTCAAGCAGCCTTTCCTGCAGAACTGCTTAGTCTGTCAGGAATGTGCAAGTCCATCAAAGGCCATGGCTCCTACCAGCCTCACTTTCCTCCCATCTTGGAGGGACACACCTGAGTCCAGAGCGTGTCAGGATTTTGTCAGAGGTCATTTCAGGGGTCACCTACCTTTCCCAAAGTGTCTCGCATCCACCTCATACCAGCCATGATCTCATAGCTTGCTGTTCACTCACAGCTTTCCTATGGGCAGTGGCATGATGGGTGGCAGACACTGAATCCAGCACAGTCTAATCAGGAAATAACCATGTGCACCAGTCACGCCTGGGGAAGAAAGAAAGTGCAAGTCACTCTACTTCACAGAGACAAGCAGGGACATAACACTCCCAGTTAGCAGCCACAAAAGGAACAGAGAAGAGATGGTCATCTGCTGGTCTAGCTTGGAAGTTACTGGGTTAATATGTTGAAAATCTAAAATCTTCTTAGGTGTTGGTAACAGAAGTCTCAGGATTCTGACTCTAATTCATTTGATCTGAGTTTGGTTTTCCCACTGATAAAAAAACTCAATCCTCAGTCACAATATTCAGAGAAAGCTTTTGCAAAATGGTATGGAACCACACGTGAAAACTGTAACTGGCATAAAATTAACTGCTTGGTAGAGGTATGCTCATGATTATTAGACAACTCAAGCAAGTGGACACCCACTTGAGCTGGTGAAAGTTTACAGCTCTGTCATTTTGCAAAGGCTGCTTTGTGTGGCAAGTTCATGGCTTGCCACAAATCTAGCATAATTCAGGATTTACTCACCATCACAGTCAACTCTTCTGATTGGACACTGAGGACCTGATTTGAAATTCAAGATCAAAATTAGACTTGCATTTTTTTAGGCTCTAATCCAACCCAGCTTTTATGACCTGATACTATGAACTGATGTCACACTTTGCTGATCACTGTCGGCTCAACTCAGCTGTTCATATTAGCCTCCAGGAACAACTGGTGGCTCAGGACCTTACCATACATTCAGCCATGCATTGACTCTTTTTGCATGTACTTCTCCTGTACCAAACCTTAGTCCTGTGGTATCTATCACTGCCTCATCTTAGTCAGTCACATGTCATCTTTGACCTGTCCAAGACAGAAAACCAGTCATCCTGTTTACAGCTGATGAGTACAAATATGTTGCTCTCCTTTCCCTGGCTGTAAATCCCCACTGTTGAGGATGCAGTCATACAATCACAGAACTAAAGACTGGTTGAATTTGGAAGAGGCCTCTGAAGGTCACCAGGTCCAACTAGTAGTCTCAGGTAGGGCCAACTAGACCCATTATCCAGGACCATGTCCAGGCAGCTTTTGAATATCTCCAGGGATGAAGACACCACAACTTGCCTGGGCAACCTGTCCCTGTGCTCAGTCACCCTCACAGTAAAAAAGTGTTTCCTGATCTTCAGACGGATGCTCCTGTGTTTCAGTCTGTGCCCGTGGCCTCTTGCCTTGTCACTGGCAACCACTGAAAAGAGCCTGGCTCTGTCTTCACATCCCATCCTGGTATTTATATACACTGATAATAACCCCCCCTGAGTCTTCTCTTCTTGAGGCTGAACAGCCTCAGCTCCCTCAGCCTTTCCCCGTGAGAGATGGTCCAGTCCCTTCACCATCTCTGTGGCTCTTCAGTGGACCCACCACCTCTGTGGACACTCTCCAGTATGTCCATTTCTCTTGTACTGCAAAGCCCAGCACTGGGCACAGTACTCCAACTGTGGCTTCACCAGTGCTGAACAGAGGGGAAGGATAACCTCCCTTGACCTGCTGGCAATACTTTGCCAAATGCAGACCCGGATACCACTGGCCTCTGCCTCAAGGGCACATTGCTGGCTCATGGTCGACCTGGTGTCTTAGTGTTCACCAGGACACCCAGGTCCTTTTCTGTCAAACTGATTTCCAGCTGGGTGGCCCCTGGCATGTACTGGTGCATGGGGTTGTTCCTTCCCAAGTGGAGGACTTTGCACTTCATCTTGTTGAAGGTGAAGCCCATTTCTCCAGCCTGGTGAGGTCCCTCTGGATGGCAGCATGACCCTCTGGCATATCAGCCACTACTCCCAGTTTGGTGTCAGCTGCAAATTTGCTGAGGGTACACTCTGCCCCATCATCCAGATAGTTAATGAAGATGTTAAACAGGACTGGACCCAGTATTGACCCCTGAGATACACCACTAGTTACCAGCCTTCAGCTAGACTTTGTTCCACTGATCTCCACCCTTTGCACCCAGCCATTCAGTCAGTTTTCAATCCACCTCACTGTCTGTTCATCCAGCCCATGCCTCAACAGCTTGCCTGTGAAGATCTTACAGGAGACAGTGTCAAAGGCCTTCCTGAAGTCTAGGTAGACAATATGCACTGCTCTCCCTGTGTCTTCCAGGTCAGCCATTTCATCATAGTTTACCAAGTTGGTCAAGCATGACTTCCCCTTGGTGAATACCTGCTGACTACTCTTGATCGATTGTTTTTGTTGTTGTTCATGTGCCTGGAAATGGTTTCTAGGATTAAGCTGCTCCATCACCTTCCCAGGCATGCAGGTGAGGCTGACTGGCCTGTAGTTCCCTGGGTGCTCCTTCTTGTCTTTTTTGAAAGCAGGAGTGACATTTTCTTTCCTGCACTCCTCCCAATTGCCACAACTGATCAAAGATTATCAAGAGTGGCCTTGCAATAACATCTGCTAGCTTTCTCAGTACTCTTGGGTGCATCCCATCAGGGCCCATGGACTTTTGTAAGTCCAGTTTGCTCAAGTATTCCCTGACCTGAAGCTCTTCCACCAAGGGTATGTCTGCCTTGCTCTAGATTTTTCCATTGGTCTCTGGGACCTGGGATTCCTGAAGGCCGGCCATGCTGGTAAAGACTGAGGCAAAGTAGGCATTCAGTAATTCAGCCTTTCTCATGTCCTGTGTATCCAGGTCCCCCACCTCCTTCAGCAGTGGGCCTGTATTTTCCCTAGTCTTCCTTTTGTCACCTACACACTTACAGAAGCTCTTCTTGCCAACTTTGACATCCCTTACCAGATTCAATTCCAGTTGACGTGGCTGAAAGCATCAATCTCAGCAGTGAAAGGGTTTGCAGTGTCCAGATAGGCACTGATGTAAATGCCTGTTTGAACTGATCAAAGTCAGACTAGGCTTCCTGCATCAGAACAAACTTGACATTTTTAGGCACAAGCAGAATTATCAGGAGTACTCCTGATCAAATATCCACAAAAAACTCAAAGGACATCCCTAAAGATATCACTGGCTAAGCAGAGGAACATAGCTTGGTTAAACAGCACTTGCAGGTAAGATTGGACACTCAGAACATCCATCAGGCAGGTACAGCTCCAAGAGCTGTTGGACTCAGCTGCAAGGTTAGAGCGTCCCAGTGGGATCTTCAACTTACAGACATGGAGTTGAAAGGGACCCTGAGCAGTCATTGGCTCCATCCTCCCGCTCAAAGCAGGGCTAATTTAAAGGCTAAATCAGGTTGCTTGGAGCCTTATCTTCCTTATAGGTTGTAAATAAGTTGGTCAATTACAAAGCCAATGCAGAGGCAAGGTATCTTCTTGTCAAAAACATTGACTAAGTCTTGGTGTTTTTCGGAGAGCAAGAGTCTGAAGTTTCTTGGGTTTTGGGGTTTTTTTTATCAGCTCTAGGTGACCAGTGACAGAAAAATTGGTTGAATTGTACCTGGCAGGTCTTCTAAGAGATAACCAGTTTCATGGGGAAACGCATCTTCTTGACAAAATGGAACTGCTTGGTCATGTGGTGATCTTGGATGAGGAGTCAGAAGGGATAGTTTCCAAAATAACAGGGTCAGAGGTGAAGATGTCCCATTAACTGCCTGAATGAGATCAGGAGAATGCTTCAGCAGGACAGAAACATTGCCACCCTGAGGAACCTGATTATCCCTGAAATTACCAGTAGCACCAGAGCTGACAACCTAGTAGAACTGAGATTAGACAGACTCCACCTGGACATTAGGCTGAAGTTTACCTTGCAGGAGACAGTTCAGCACAAACAAGTTGTGCAATTGGAAAGGATATTTACTAACAAAGTGGAAAAGATCAGCTCTTTATGGGACTTGATGGTAGAATTCCCACGTAATTTCTGGCTGGGAAACAGTAGGAAAATATCCCAGTTTAAACAAAGCCTAGTCTGTCACCAGCACACTTTCTGTTCAGCAGAAATGCATGTTCATGTTGCATCAGCTGGCACTGCGTTGACTGTAAGCTCTACATCTGCAGCTGGTTTGACTTCGGCAAAGTATACCTAATCATGAAGAAGACATTACTCCTCTTGTTGACTTATGAAGAGGTGGCATTAACCTCCCATCTTTGTTTCTTGCTATATCTGCCTTAACATTTAATGGACCGCATGACATAGCCCCATTCTTGGGGATGACAGGCCTAGACGTTACAAACGCTGCTCAGTAATGCATCTACTTCATTAACATGGGCCTTAGAGTCTGCCCTGAATCCACTGATGCTAAAGGCATGTGACCAAGGGTAATTTGTAACAAAGAAGTCCCATTTCAGCAGAGGTGGCCATGTGCTCACCCTTCACTGTGACCACAGCCTCTCCCCTTTCTCTTGTTTTCCAAGAAACAAACAAAAAACCCCCGACGAATCTTTCCTACTTGCATGATGCTAAGTTGTGGCTCTGGAGCTGGGCCACTGGTGCATAACTGGGGGCGGCTGCACAGCTGCAGTGCAAGCAAACTGTCCCGAGAGGAGGCAGTGGAGAAGACTGCAGTGATTGCATTGTGATACAGAAGAAGTGTTAGAGCTAATCCATTGCCATCTGTCTTTATTTTGCTAACCCGTTCAGTTGGACGCCACATAAGTGCATTCACAGCAGATGAGCTGGGAGAGCCGTGGCATGGCAGCTCTTGGATTACTGGCATGAAAAGAATCCTTTTGTTCACGAGCCAGGAAGATTAGCTGCTGCCACGTCTGTGTCTGGTTTGTAGGACAAGAAAGAGAAGATGCAGCTCTCTTGCTGCCTTGGCCACTGCTTTGTGGCATCCCAGCTCCAGCTCTTTTCTCACCTCCCTCTTGCTTTATCCTTCCTCTGCTCCTTCCTTCCTGCTCTCTCCTCATCTTGAGCTTTCTCTGCCTTTTCCATCTGCTTCTCTCCTCTCTTGGCATCTTCTCCGCTTCTGCTTGAGTGCACACAATATCCCTTCTCCTCTTCCCTGAGTTCAGGCGGGCAACAGAAAAGTTCAGAGCAGCGCAGCTCCTCTCCACTGAGGTGCTTTACCTGCGGCCCCTGCTGCGAGAAAAATTGGCTAGCACCACCTGATCCTAGGCAATTTTGTTCACAGCGGGTGCTGGGGATAAAGCGCTTCAGTGCAAGGCGGCTGCGTTATTCTTAATAGTGGGGCTGCCAGTGCCAGTTGGGTGAGCGGCTGCTCATGGGGCTGCCTTCAGGAGAGTGGAGCTGGGGAGGGAGGAGGTCTGGTCCATCCGGACCCTGTGGCCATGCGCTGCTGAAGTCTACGAAGTGGTGTGACCCATTTAGCAGTTCCCCAGACGACTTCAGGCATGTCGTGACCCGCAGTTTGAGAACCGCTTCTTTCAGCAGATGCAAAAGCCCTCTGTGTCCTTTAATTTCAAGAGTGCCACGCTGGAAGGAGATGCCCTTCGCATGCCCTCTCTGCTATACCTGCAGACTCTCTGCAGTGTCACCTACGCAGAGCACAAGGGAAACCCAGTCGTCTCTGGTTTAGGGGTAACGGCACAGTCGGCAGCTCCAGGGCAGGAGCACAGGATTGCACATCTGCCTCCCGCATGCCAGGCAGTGGCTGCAGGCTCAGTGGGGATGGTCTTTCCTCTGTCATGCATACCTAGGCTTTGCCAGTTCGGGTCCCAGCAGGACCTGCAGATCCAGCAGAGATCAGAGCTGCCTTCTGCTAATTTCTCCCCCAGAAGAGGACAAAGCACAGAGGCGAAGCAGGGAAGGGAAATGGGAAGAGTTCCTGTTTCTCCATCACCCTGTCTCAGCTGCAGAGCTGGGCATGCAGCTTCAGCTACCACTGCACTGCCCGCCCCTGGGCTTGGAGAGGGCTGGCACGATGTGCACCCTGCAGCTGGGCTTACTGCAGGCAGATTAATCTCGGGGCTGCATTCCCAGACAGATGCTGGTGAATGGGACCCTCCCCCACAATCTATCAGGGAAATGCAGCCTCATACCAGACAGGATGGCCTTCAGAAATGGTTGCGGACACTCACAACCTGCTTGGTGGTGTGCAAGAGTCCCAGGCATACCTTTATAATATCCTTAAGTCTGCCCTATACCCTGCAGTTATCAGGATCTGCGCCAAAGCCAGCATTCCCAAATGCAGCACACTGCCGCACATACAGTGACTTCTGCATAGCGCTAGAAGGAGTAAAGAAAGGCGTTCAGTTGCTTCAAGTGTTGCCAGGCCCTCACTAACAGAGGTGAAAGCTCACCCAAGTGAAAAGATTCCCCAGAAATGGGTCTCTCAGTAGGGCCTGAAATGGGTGCTGTGAATGAGAGTGATGGTGTGCCTCCAGGAGCCAAGCTGCTCCCTGTCCCTCTAGATGCTCAGTCCTCCTCCAGCATCCTTCACAGCTACCTTTGACTTTCAATCCACATTCATGAAAAAACTTCATAATCTCCCTGACTAGGGAAGGTTTTGGGTCATATACAGATGGATGGAAGGAAATTAATTTTCTGCTTGGGCACTGAATCGTCCTAGGAGAAGACCTTCATCTCACACTTCAGCTCGCTGGACCATGCAGGCCTGTTGAATTTCCTCATGTGACACTGCAGGGGGCTGTTTGGGACCTTCACAATCAAGTAAGAGTCAGATACATAAAAGACGAGAAATGAGAATCCCTGCTCCCTTGCAGGGTGAAAAAGCCCCTGCTGACAAGAACACAGCCAGAATTTGCCCCCCATGGTTTTCAGAGCTCGTCAGTAGTTTGGGGGTGCCCAGTGCCTCCAAAGCTCAGCACATTCATCAACATGGGGGTGTCCAAGACCTCATGCTTGTCAAGTGTTTTAGGGTGCTATGAGCCAGGTACCTGCAATCATCAATGGTTTGTGAAATGTGGACAAGAAATGTATGAGGGCTCCACCATTGCTTTGTGCCATCTCCTGGGAGCCAAGAAAGGATCTGACTCCTTCGCACATCACATCCCTGCACTGGCTCAGCAGTTGGACAATCAGGGTGCTTCCTGCTCCCCATGGCAGAGCTGAGCACCCCCCCACCGTGGGATCCTCTGCAGCCAGGTGAGGCCATAGTGTCTGCAGCTTTCCACTTCAAACCATCCTTGCAGACGGACCTCTCAAAACATCCTTGCACGTGGATGTTTTTAAATGGTGGCTGCCTTCCCCACCTGCTCCCCGTGGCTTGGAAGCAACATGGCTGCAGCATTTACATGGTCACGGGTCTGATCCTGTCTGTCCTCACGCCTCTCTGCCCTCCCACGGGCTGAGTCCCTGCACGGCAGCAGGAGACGGGCCACAGCATGGGGAATGTGCCTTCTCCACATGTGCAACTGGGGGCTTCTCCCACCAGCAGCGCCTGGGACCAGATGGCAGATCCAGCACCGGGCAGATGCTGTGGCGGACAGCGAGCGGCTGGGGCGGCGGGCATGGCTGGCGGGGGGTGCCCATGCAGCAGCACAGTGGGGACTGCCAGGTGGTCAGTTCCCCTGCGCAGGAGGCGAGACGTGCCGGATCATGGCTCCCTGTGCTGACTGGGGCCGGTGATAGCCCTGACAGCACCCCTCGATCAGATGGGAGCTGAAGGGCTGCCTGGCTCTCCGTGACTCAGCAATAATGCTTTGGGTAGTTAACATTTCATTATCATTTTTAAAGGCTAAGTGGCTTTTACCACCTGAGAAGTATATTAATGGCCCCAGTAAAACACTCCCCTGAGTGCCCTAATGCTTCTGTTATATCGATTCATTTCCCCCCTCCCCCCTTTCCTTCTTTCTTTTTTAAAACATTTTTTCTCTCTCCCTGCATGTATTCCCCCATTATGAAAAATACACACTCATTTATACGGTGCAGACAGGGGGAATAATGCCGTTCTCCAACTAATAACACTGCTGAATCCTCCCCTCCTCACTTGCTTATTACTCTCCACAGCAGAGAGACAAGAGGCAGATGGTGACAAATTCCTTCCCAGCCCCCGCAGATGATCAGCTTATGCCCTGAAGCACAAGGGGTCTTCTTGGGGTTTGGGGGTGGTTTCCTTCAGGCTCTGGAAACCTCCTTTCCCATGGGTTGTGCTGCTGCCTGCATCTTCTTCCTTGTGCAGAGCCCGTTTCCCAGGACGGGGACATTGTGTGAAGGTCCCTTAGCATACATCTCGAACCCTACACAAGAGATCAAGGAAGGAGCAGTTTGGTGCTGCATTTCAGGGCTAAGCTGAAAGAAATAACCGAAATGAGAGTTTTGGTCATTTGCCAGGGCAGGTCTCAGCAGAGGGACGTGGAGAAAGTCTTTGGTTGGGGTCTGCTCTTCTTGGCACCCTACTTACTGCTCAGATGGACATCGTGCCATGGGGCACCTGGTCACAGTCAATCCCAGCCAGCTGTCAGGTCTCCCTCACCCCAGGCAGCATGTTCCTGGTGCCATCAGCTCTGGAGCCAGCACATGGGTCTCCTGCACCAGTGCTTTTCTCCTCTGCCCCTTTGCAGCCACTGTCCTCACGTGAAGGGTCAGTGCTGCCAGGCACCAGCCTGCTCTGTCCTCTTCTGTACATGCGTCGCAGGCCCAGGAAAAGTTGGATCACTAATGCCATCTTCCCCTGGCTTCCCTTCTCCTGGTTCTCCAAGCAATTCTACACCTCCTTTTCTTAAATCTCTTACAGTTCAGGGACAAATTAATAATATAATTATTACTCATTAGTAATCAGTATTTCAAAGCCTTCTGTAGCCTCCAAGAAGCTTCCCAGCATTCCCATCACAAAGGTGCCCATTTCCCTATCTCTGCATCAACATGCAGTAAAAGAGCCACCTCTCCCCTGCACAGCATATCTCTCACTGCCCCATAGATAATTAGTTTATAGACTTATTACAGCCAGGGTGGGCTTTTTGCTTTTCCCTCAAGTTGAAGCATCACAACAGAGAGCCAGAGGCATCCTCCTCCCCAGGAACATGTTCCCATCAGCCTGACCTCTGCCTGCTGTGCTCAGCCCATCTCCCCTTCCCCACGGACTGGCTGCAGCCCCCCTGATTTTGCAAGGCAGCTAGCAAAGTGGTATGGCTGGCTTCCAGCTTCCCCACTTCTCACTCTACCTGCACAGTCGAGATCAAATGACCCCCAGGATCACCCCCCCACCTAACCTGCCTGCTGCCCTCCTGCCTCCCAGCCCTGCTTCTTCCTGCACAACCTGATGATCTGCTCAGGCTTGAAGGTCTCCAGAGCAGGACTAGCAGTAACTCTCATTCCCATGCTCATCTTTGCTTCTTCTCTTTTTTGCCCTACTGCTTCTCTCAGCTGTAAGGGGACATAAGGCAGCCACAGAAAAGGTCTCAGAAAGGCTCTGGGGGTCCTGGGGATACATCTTTGTGCTGCCCGTGCAAAATGAGGGAATAGCTTTGCTCAGGTGACGCGTGTGGTAGGGCTGGATTCACTCAGTGCAGGCTGGTTGCACACAACAGGAAGCAGCTCAGGATATCCACACACATGCAGCCTCCAGAAATCCAGATCAACTATGTGCTATTTCCATGGGTTAAACTGAGTTCTCCAAAGACCCCGTCCTTCATGCATGGATGGTTACTGCTAAAAAGGTGAGCATTTGCCTTGAATGCAACCTGATCAATCCTGTCTTGAACTCTATAGCGTGCAGGGACGTCCTGAGTGGGGGCCTTATCCCAACCCTGTGATGTTGGCCTCATGTCCAAGAGTCCAGCAGCATCACCCCTTGTTCTGCATGACCCTGGTGAGCCCACAAATTGCTCTGCTTATGCCTTTTCCCAAGGTCTCTTGCTGGACCTCTCTCAGTGCAGAAGCAGAAGATGCCATCTTCCACCTGGGTCCTGGGCTGCCTCCAGCATCCTCAAGAAATAAGAAAATTGGGGACTGAAAGACAGGTTCAAGGCTCCACTCCATGTCAGCTGCAAGAGCAGCTCCAGGCTGGCATGCACAGACATGTATAAGAGGAGGCAGGATGTCTCTACCCCTGAGAAAATCTTCCCTGCGCACAAATGCAAACCCCAAATTCCTGGATACTGCCAGCTGCACAGATCAGGCAGGAGCCTCCAAATCCAGATTTGGTAGCTGCTGCTGCTGCTGGGTCCCACAGTGAAGGACTTGCCATGTCACCAGTGGCACACATGCTGCTGTGTGAGCTCCTCTGAGCTAATGGACTGGGACAGCAGAGTTGCTGAGTGAGGAGTTGTTATGCCATGGGCTCTTGCATGGCAGTACTTCAAACTTGATGGCAATGGGAGGCTGTGAAAAGATGGTGATAAATGTTCCCAGTGGAAGACTCTCAAAAGGCTTGACACATTTGTTACCTGCTGAACTGGGGAGCTGGGAAGGGTTTTTAAAACCCCGAACATTTTCATGGTGGTTTTTTTGCTTTATGGAATCACTTCCCAAAAGTGGTTGCCCTCTTTCCTCCACCCCTCCCTTTCATCAAAAAGCCATTTTCTAATACATAAAATGCCAATTTTAAAAGATGGGAAAGCAGAGAGCATCCCTGACAATGGCAGCTCTCAGGCTGGCCCAATCATCAACTGATCGTGTTCTTCTGTCGGTGAAAGTCACAACTGAAAGATGCTCAACACTGTTCCAGAACCTCACAAGACTCCTGTGGCATCAAAGGACCTCTGATGTCAGTGAAGGCTTTGTAGGAGGGGTTATTCAATCAGCGATATTACCCACCATTAATAACCTCTTGGCCCACCCAGCAAAGGAAACCCCAGCAGATGTCTGCAGGAGTGTTGAATCTCTTCCGTGTCACAGGCACGGGCTTTCCTCCCCCAAAGTTTTTGTTCTGCAGCTGGGATCCCTGTTTCTGCCCAGCAGGCACCAAATGAAGATGGAGAAACACAGCCCTCTGGGAGGGAACACCCAAACCTGTGGAGACATCTGCATGGGGAGGTGATCGGAGAGGAGAGGGCTGGCAGGTGGGGTGCTCACAGCCTTTCTGCCCCAGAAAAGGCTCACTCCAGAAAAGGGCAGCTCTAGAAAACCTCTAGAGGGTCTGCTCTGGGAGATACCACAGAACCAGGCAGAGCAGAGTGCCCGGGGGGGCAACCCTTGGTATCAATACTGGGGGGGATGAAGGAATTGAAAGCAGCCCTGCAAGAAGGACTTGGAGATACTGGTGGATGAAAAGCTGGGCAAGAGCTGGCAATGTGTGCTCACAGCCCAGAAAGCCAACTGTATCCTGAGCTGCATCAAAAGCAGCGTGGTCAGCAGGTCGAGGGAGGGCATTCTGCCCTTCTGCTCCGCTCTGGTGAGACCCCACCTGGAGTACTGCATCCAGCTCTGGGGTCCTCAGCACAGGATAGACATGGACCTGTTGGAGTAGGTCCAGAGGAGGGACACAAAAATGATCAGAAGGATGGAACACCTCTGCTATGAAGGAAGGCTGAGTGGGGTTGTTCAGGCTGGAGAAGAGAAGGCTCTGGGGAGATCTGATTGCAGCCTTTCAGTACCTGAAGGGGGCTTATAAGAAAGATGGGGACAAACTTTTTAGCAGGGCTTGTTGTGATAGGACAAGGGGTAATGGTTTTAAACTGAAAGAGAGTAGGTTTAGACAAGATATAAGGAAGAAATTTTTTACAATGAGGGTGGTGAAACACTGGCACAGATTGCCCAGACTGGTCGTAGGTGCCCCAGGTCAGGTTGGCCAGGGCTCTGAGCAGCCCGATCTAGTGAAGATGTCTGCTCGCTGCGGGGGGGGGGGGGCTAGATGACCTTTAAAGGTCCCTTCCAACCCAAACTGTTCTATGATTCTATGGTTCTGTGAACTCCAGGTTCTCAGCTCAAGGAAATGCCTCTGACACCGGCTGTGCTGATGCACATGTCTCCATCCCTGATTTTGACCAGGAGTTACAGGAAGGTGAGGCACCCTTTGGTCAAAGCTGTGTTGAATTTGGCACCAGTAGCACCAAAGCCCACCGTGTAACAGAATACATCAGTCATGTAGCTCATTATTTCCAGTCACAAGACATGATTTTTCACAGAGAGTGGGGATGGACCTTGGGATATTTTAAACCCTTTTTTTCCTGACTGGGGCAGCAGTTACCAAGTCAGATTCCAGTGTGACTTACTCCAACATGCTACCCCATCTCAGCTGGAGTAACAAGAGCTTCAGACTTTTATTTTTCTTGAAAGTTTCTGGCTATTTTTCTGTTCTCAAAGTTTTTCCTAAAGACTGGCAGTTCAGTTACATCCACTTAAAGTTAGTTGTTTGGCTATGTAACACTGTACAGCACCAAGAGCCAGTGGTTCCTACTGCCTAGCCACAGATGCTTTGTTCCCAGGATCCTCAGTTTTTCCTTGTCCCTAAATCTGGGGAGACGTACTCCTCCCAGCATTTATTCTTCAATAGGCAAAGCCTCTAATTCTTTGCTGCCTTTCTAAATGACCTTTCCCTATCTCATCACGATTCCCTATCTAAACTACGTGGGAAAGGCAACTTCTTTCCATTGTCTCTAACATTTGTTGATATAAAACGGATTTCTTATCTCTGATGAAATATACCTCCCCTTTTCTCATCCAGTTTGTTACTATTTCAGGTGAGCTGCAGAAATTAACTTTAGCAGTTTCTCTCTCAGTACTTTTCTCCTCTAGGGGCTCACAGACAGCTTCATGCACTGCCCAGCCCTATGGGAAGGAAGGCTTCAGGCATCCTTAAGAGCCACTGAACCTCGCTCCAGCCTAGAGGGACTCAGCCCTCCCCTCCTCTCTTCCAGACCTTGACATCCTTTGCATATATATCCTGACCTCAGGCTCTCTGCATGCCAGGCAGGGGTGTGCTCCCCTGTGACTCTCTGGCAGCTCTGGAGGGAGGAGCAGTGACAGTTTGTGGGGCAAGAGGCACAGCAGCAGCAGGAAGAAAGGGAGAAGAGTTTGACCACACCGGCCAGGATCAAGTAGTGACTTTAGCAGCTGGCTAGCCTGAGCCCACCGAGCTGCCTCCAGAGCAGCCCTGGCAGAAGCTGTCAGCTCTCAGACCTGACCACCCTGTTTAGTTCATCCCGGAGGCTTCGGAAGCCAACTGCACACACCAGCAGTGGCACAAGCTATCGAGGAGGACATCTGTTTAGGCATAGTAGGACCCTTTCATTCCCAAGAGTTGAACCTCCAGTGGTCCATCATGCCCTCCATTTCAGTGCCCACAAGTGATTCTCTGCCCACCTCCCAGGCTCACCAATCCCTCTCTCCACCTTGCCTGCTCCCCACTGGCTCCCCAAAGCATTAACCCCTCTCTTCCCTCCGTGTGCCCACTTTCCCACCCAGCTCCTGCTTCTTCTGTCACCTCAAGCTCAATGACATGTTGCTAGAGTGGAGGGGACACGGCTGCTAGGTGGATCTGCAAAATACGGTGAGATGAGGAAGCTGGCTGAAACTGATGCCCAAGTCTGCAGACTGTCACATTCAGAGCTGCTCTCCTGGAAGTGAGAAAATTTGGTCCCGATAGTAACACTTGGATCGCTGCTTTGCACAGATGTAACTCCTTTCTTCAGCTTCTGTTTTAATACACGCGTTGCTGCCTATTCCTGGAGATGCAATTCAGTGCACGCTGCCGGATGGAGGGAGCAGCCCATGAGACCAAGTCAGCTTGCCTCTGCAGCCAAGGGGCTTTCCATTGTTCTCCAAAAATGTTGCCCAAATCCGGAGACGTTCTGCCCCAGGGGACCATGCCTGGCTCCCAGCATATCCCTCTCAAAAAAACCCCCCAGCCCTCAGCCTACAACCATTGCATTTCATGGGAGTGGGGGATTTGGGGACTGAGATTAAGACACCATGCCCTCCTTTTCTTTTGCTTTTACCAGTCTATGCTAGCTGGGGCCAGGGGTGCTGGAGTGAGGCAGTTGAAGCAATCAGTGCTCTTCAACAGCACGTTGCTGCAGCCATGTGGTGTCCTGGCAGCTGGAGGAGTCTCCACTGGAGTGGGATGGGCAGCTGCGCATGTACGGTGGGACCTGGATCGCGCTGCAGCTGCAGCACTGAGCTGCCTGGCTTTGGGGCTTTCCGATTCACAGCCCTAATGCAACATTAATGAGTTTTGCTGGCGCTGAATATTTATAAACCAGGAGCAAGTTCCTACCCATCTACGGAGAAACTGGGGTCTGCAGGAGAGAGAGTAGACACCCGGCCTCTGTCTCACCATGGGGGGCTGGCCAGGACCCTTCCCACACTCTGGGCAATGGGAACTGCCCTGTCCACCCACTCAGGAAGGGGAAGAAGATGCAGACAAGGAGGACCCAGGGCTGAGCTGTCCGCAACACCTCTTCCTCCCCTTTCAATCCTACATCTCTGCCTAAATGTGTGGAAAACCGCACAAGCTCACACCAACCTGCCTTCCTCCCCTCTCCCATCTTCCCTCCCAACACCCCCATGCTGCCATACCCCTTCTCAATGCCCAGCTCTCCCAACGAGGGTCTCTTGTCCCCCTCCTCTGCTCCCCTCAGCATCCCCTTTCCTTCCCACCTCCCAGACCAGACATCTCCCTTCCCCAACGCCTGCTCTCCTTGCCTCAGTATCGACTATGTCCCAGGGCTCCTTCCCCTCTTTCTGCACATCCCACATCCTGGAGACGCCACCAGGACCTGGTGGCCGCATGGCCCCTTCCCTCCTGGTGGAGGTCCCCATGGCATCCCGCAGCACTGGCCAAGCCATGCAAACCACCGGTGCACGCAGGTGGCACGTCATGCCAGAGGACTGTGACCACCAGGGCGGTGAGGACACCCTGTGGAGACCCTCTACCAGGCCCCGCAGGCTCCGTTTCACACTGCTGCACACAACAGCCTGCACTGACTGCTCCAGATAAGCTTTTTCAGCAGGAAAAGCACACAGAATAAATGTTTCTTTTCCATTTTTACCCGGTTTCGAAGGGATGCTCTGGTTTTTGCTTGGCTCTTGAAATCTTTTGTGTGGAGACAGAATGAAAAATCGCCATGCTATGGCTATCTGGCTGTCCAGAGGGATACACCAGCACCCAGGGGACATCACTTTTGGGGTGTGGGCACTTTCTGTCCCACCCAGCCTCCTTGGACCACTCTTTCTGGGGGAGGGCAGGTGGAAAGCCCTCCTCCTGGGTGGAGGGAAAGCCCAGGCAGGCTCCAACGCACCTGGGGCAACATTGCAGTGAGGAGCAGGACTGGGCTCTGCTCCAGCTCGCCTTACCTTGCACTGGGCACTGCAGCTGAGGGGGCTCGGAGGGGGGGGGTCCCGGGGGCCAGGCTAATCCCCCTCCCCATCCCCACCGCCCAGGGAGCGCCCGGTGGCCCAGGCCACCTCTTGCCTATCTTGTTTGAACTGTCAGCTGCAGCAATAAAAGCACCTCCCCTCCCCAGACCTACATTAAAAGAGCTGGACCTAAAATTAATTTAGCCCTGCTCTTTGTTGTGGACAATACAGAGGGGATATTGTGTGTGGGGAGAGAAAGGCTTTTTGTTTGGGTGAGGAGACAGCGGCGGTCTGTTCTTGCGGACATCTGAAAACAAGGCTGGGAAGAGCGGCCCTTTAAGTTCGGCTGAAGCAAAAACACACAGCCCCATCTCACAATTAAACACAGTATCAAACCGAGAAAGGATCAATTGAGCCTAAAACAGAAAGCTCCCCATGTGACAGATTCCAGAAAGTACGTGATACACCATGCCCAGGGCTAGTACATGCCTGCTGTGTTTCCCAGTACATGATTAATTTGACTCAGGGCAGGAGGCTGCAGGCAAGGGATCTGCAGCACACACTGAAAAGTTTTAACACTTTGAAGACTGGAAGCGCGGCTGAGCGTGAGAGACAAAGGCAGGCTGCGAGAAGGCACGGGCTGGCTGGACAGGGAGCCTGGTTACTCTTCTTTTCTGTTCATCGCCAACAAAGGGTGGGTTTCCCGCTCAAGGCCAGCACCAGGCTCACATCTCCCCCACCGAGCATCCCTGCCTCCATTCCCTGCGGGGGGCTGCTCCCCATGGCCCTGCTCCTGGAGAGGATTTTGGGGCTGGGGGACTTGGGGTCCATAGGGCAATCCCTGGGCTGCAGCCTCTTCCCTTGGGGCGGGTGACAGGGATGACTTGGGGAGGACGTTTGCTTCCCTCGCCCAGTCTTACAGGTGACCTTGGAGAAGCGCGGATTAGGAACAATTAATATATTAGTCCCTTAATTGCTGGAGAGCGCAGATGAAGCCAACGGGCACTTTCTCCGGGAGGCAAGGGGTGGCGCTGCGACACCAGCAGAGCGGCCTGTCCTGGTGGGGTGCAGGCTGGGGACACTGGGGTGGCATCCCCAAAGCTGCCCCCTCCCCCGCCTGCCACTGGCTGGCCACGGGGGGACACAGCTTTTCTCAGGGCAGGATGCGATCTTGGCCAAGGGGTGCAGGCTGGGGACACAGGGGTGACATCCCCAGAGTCGGATGCCCTCTCCCCCCGCTGCCCGGCCGTGGGGGATGCAGCCCTTCCCACAGCAGGACATGACCCTGGCTGAGGGATGCAGGCTGGGGACATGGGGGTGGCATCCCCAGAACTGGGTCCCCTGTCCCCCACCGCCCAGCTGTGGGGGATGCAGCCGTCCCTCCGGCAGAGCTCACCGCCCCAGTCAAGGTCCACGCCACCAGTCCTGCACACCTCGCTGCGCAGGTGGTCCTCGCCTCCAGGCCCCAGGCTGCCATCCTGGGGGCAATGTGGGACCGGGGCGACCAGCATGCAGCAGCGGGGGCTGGCATCGCTGGGGCTCAGACAATGCAAGTCCCCTCTGAAAGCAAGCCAAGCCCAGGCTGCGACTGCACTTGCTGGGATGGCTGGAGACAGGACCCAGCAGCTCTGCTGCTTGCTGCCAGCCTCTTTCCCCAGGCCTGGGAACGGTGCTAGCTTGAAAGCCCCTGGGAGCCATACTCCCCATCCTCAGCCCCAGCTCTGGACCCTGCATGCTGCCGCAGAGGTGCTGCAGCCCACTGCAGGGAGCCAGCCCCAAGCCACAGTTTGGGACAGGAGGAGCCCCAAGAGCGCTTGTCCCTGGGGGAACATCCCAGGGCTGCTCTGTTCCCTGCCGAGCTGAGCCCCAAACCTGCACTAGTTTTCCCAAAATAGCTTTGTCAACAGGGCAGCTCAGGCTGTCTCGGGAAGGAACCAGACCCACAAGCTACTGGGGAATGAGCCCCACAGGCATTTGGCACCATCGCCTCTTCATGCGACTCTCCAGGGTCATGCTAAAGCAGTTGAGTCGTCTGCATGCGGGATGCCGCCAGGACAGAGCCAGCAAGTAGCGGGGTCAGCCCGTCCTTGGGCTCTGCTCCCCCCAATAAAATGCAGACGCTCCTGCCTGCCTCACAGAGGGGCTCCGTTCATTATCCGCTGCAAAGTGCTCCGAGATCCTCGGATCAAAGGTGCCGTCACAGCGTCGAGCCTGATTATTATTGATTATCCGTTTCAAGCCAGGTCCCAAACGAAGCCAGCGAGCCCTGAACGCGGAGGAGCCGAGGGAGGGCCCAGCAATCGACTGGCGATTTTTACTGCGGATGACCCGAGCCAGGGAGCAATTTCTGTTCATCCATCAAGGAAGATCCAGGCGTGAGCAAACAGTCAGGTCATGGGCATTCATTTTATTATTAAATCCTAAAGGGGCCGCGGCTCATGCAGCTGGATGTAAGTGATCTTCGTGTTAAAAAGACGAGCTTTGAATTTAATTTTGCAGCCAGGCTGATAGACCTGGGGATGACTCAGCCAGAAGAACCAGCCAGGCCTTCTCTTCAGGGAGGATCAGATGCAGCCAGGGAGAGTCAGGGGCCAGCTCCCAGCACAGCACAGCCCTCCGGTTCCTCCTGAAGCTCCCGTTGTCCCCACTTTGCCCTCCTATCCTCACTCAGGCCGGCTCTCCCTTGCACCGTGTGCCAGGGCGGCTGCCTCTCAGCCTGCACTCATGTAGAGGGTTGTGCCTGTGCTGGGGACAGGCTCAGAGCTGTGCTACTCCAACATAAATGCAGGTAGAGTGAATTGCAACAGTGCTCTGCTGGTGTGAGGCATCCCTGGAGCAGGAGCGCACACCTCACAACGTGCGGCTGCATCACACACAGCTGTACCACACACGCTGCACCATGCACAGCTGCACCCTGCACACTACACCATAAAGACTGCATAATGCATGGCTGCACCACGCGCACTACACCGTAGAGACTGCACCACTCATGGCTGCACCACACACACTGCACCACGCATGGCTTTAGCATGCATACTGCACAATGCGTGGCTGTACCACACATGGGTGTACCACACACATTGCACAGCGCACACCGCACCGCGCATGGCTGTACCACCCACAACGCACCATGCGTGGCTTTACCGTGCACAGCGCACCACACACGCCGGTCCACGCACCCTGGGCTGCACACGCGGCAGCGCCATCAACACTGCACCACACGCATCAGTGCACCACACACGCTTGTACCGCGCATTCCGCACCATGTGCCCAGCACCACGCATGGCTGCATCCACGGCCCCCTCTGTGCCAGGGAAGGGGACAGGCTCTCTGCCCCGGTCCAGCAGGACCAGCGGGGCAGGAATCGGCGAGGCGGTGCTGCCGGCAGGGAGGATGCTCCTGCCAGTCAGCCATGCGGGAACATCCCCAGAGGGGCTGCGAACGCTGTCGACGCTCCCAGGACTGTGGGCGCGGGGAGACGAGTCCCCTCTTCTCGCATCCCCAGGACGTCGCCTGCAAGGAGCAGGGGATGGCGCCGTGCAGGCTCAGGGCGTCCTGCACGCTGGGAGCGGAGCGCATCAGCCGCCCGTAATCCCTGGCGCCCTTCCTCGTCCTCCCCCTGCCCCCACAAGACTGGCTCCACTTTCCCCAGCAGGAGCCCAAGGAAAAAAAAAAAAAAAAAAGGAAGAGAGAGAGAGGGAGGGAGGGAAAGAGAAGCTAAAAATCTGTCTTCTTTAATTAATGAGGCAAGCCAGCCTGGAGAGCACGTTTGGGATCGCAGGCCCCCAGCCAGGGGCGAGCCGGCAGCCAGGGCCGGTGACATGGAGGAAGAGAGATGGGGGGAGCGTGGGGGGAGACAGGCATGGCTTTTTATACTCTCCTGTTAACTGATCCACGGAGCTTTCCTGGCATCGGTTTCAAAGGTATCCCTTCACTAATCCGCCGGGCTGTTCCAGGATGGTGGTTTTGACCAGCAGGAAGGGGGAAGGGAGGGAGGAGAAATGGTCACAGGCAGACTGCACCTTTTCACAGCCCGCAGGAAAGAAAAGCAGTGGGGGGAAAAAAAAAAGGAGCAGAGGGTGGTGTGGGGCCGGGGAGGGGGGGATGCTGGTGCGCCTGGGCTGGGGAGCTGCGAGCTCGGCGTCGCGGCCACTCGGCCGGCACTGCGGACAGCTTGCTGCAGCGTCCGGGGAGGAAACCGAACGGCACCTTCCAAATATAGCTCCTACCGCGCATCTGCCCGCCGAGCGCTGCAGGTATCCCAAACACGTCTTCCCCAGCGGGCTTGGCTTAATATAGGCTGACCCCCTCCCCGCCGGCACAGGAGCCGACCTTCCCCGGTGGGCCGAGCAGGGCAGGAGGATGGGTCCTGCTCCGGGGTGGGTACCACAGGGCAGGGCACCCACCCAAATTCCTCGCGGGGCACACCTCCCACCATGCAGCGTCTCGGTGCAGCGAGGGAAGGCAAGCTGGCGGCCATGCGGTGCACAGGCACACTGGGGCCAGGTGGGAGGAAGGTGGCCCTGTGGCATCTGTCCCTTGGGAAGGGCCGTGCGGATGCCACTTTGGCCATGCCAGGTGGGGGGGACGGAGCAGATGCACTGGCTTTCGTGGAGAAGCGGCCCCTTGGGACCTGGTTACTGGGGGATGAGATGCTGCCTACCATTAGGCCAGGGGACTTTTTCAGTATTAGTTCTTGCTGCTCTGTTGTTGTTTTGATTAAAAAATGCAGCCCCGGAGAGAGCCTGGGTGGGTGCCCAGCCTGCTGCAGGCTGGGGGGACTCTCCAGCCAAGTCCGGCCATGCACCCTGCCCCACCGTCTCCCCAGCATACTGGCATCATTTCCTCAAGTTGTATTTCGGCCCCATGAGCTACTGCCCATCTACCTTCAGCAGCCTCAGGCAGCCTCTGCTGTGATGCGGGACTGACCCTGGCTCTCCTGCAGCTATCACCAGCAGACACCAGCACCCACGGCCCATCCCTCCACGGAGCAGAGATGAGATTGCGAGCTCAGCAAGAAGCCCTTTGCAGGGCACCGTTGCAGGCAGCAAGGGTGTTTGATCATTAATGTCATTTTTCTAATTGCAGTCAGACCTGGGCACAGAGTCACCACCTGGGAAAAGCTGCTGGTGCTGGCCCAGGGAGTAGGTGCAGGAAGAATTTGCTTATAAGCTTTTTTTCTTTTTTTTTTTTCAAGGGCCGGCAGTTAGAAAGATCAGTCTGCATGACACAGAGAGCGCTACGCTAAGACGGATCTCGCACCACGGCTCTGATTTCTCTGTCAGGTCAAGGCCAGTTTGCTAAACCTCATGTTCTGGTATTGTGTAAGATTTGGGCAAAGACAGGTAAAACCTTCACCCTCCCTGTGTCTCTCTGAAGTAGCTGTATTAGCTCAAAAACCAGATGTATTCTGCTCTTCAGCATATCTATCTAAACTAGCATCAAAATGGCTACAAAACTCCCCTTCAGTATAGGAAAAATGTCAATCCTTCGTTCAATAATATTTTTACAGGTTCTTGCTTCCCAGCAAACACCCTGAAGTTCCAACAGTGCCAGCTTTGCATAGTTTTTTAAAGGCCTCTTTTTGAGTGAAGGAACAAGCTTTTTTGTGTAAAGAAAAAACCCCCAAACCCTCCTGCACAACCTAACAAAAATGGTATGGTGCCATTTGGTATTGAGGACTGCTCTGGCTTCCAGAGTGCACATGGGCAGGGCTTTTTTGGTCCCTCCAGACCTGGCCCACCGCACAGACGGCTCTTCTCCTTGCTGCCGGGAAAGGTGCTGGGAGGTCGGTGTAGCTGCGTGCACAGTCCCATCTCCCGGGCTGGAGTTTGCGTACTGATCCTCTTATCTGTTGAGAAGAGGGATGGTTCCCCACACACCTGCCTTTGCCTGGAGGCCCCCAGGGAGAGAGGAGAGCCCTTTTTGTTGCTAAGCTCAGCCTCTGATGCTCCCAAGTTCCAATGTACTGAGAGAGAAACTGGTGCATGCTCCTGTGCAGAAAGTGCATCAAGGAAGGTGGTGGGAAGGAAGCTGGGGAGGGGCCAATCACCCGATCCAATTTTACACCAGAGTGCTGGACACATGAAGATGGTCCCATGTCCTGCAGACAGGGAGGTTTGGACAGCTGCTGCCTCCAAAGGGGAACACCGCAGCTTGCCGGGTCGTGCTGGTAAGTGTGCTCCACCATACCCAGTACAGAGACCTGACTAACGTTACACTGACTGAGTCACATTTCTCCCTGACCTTTGTCCATGGGCTCATTAAAATAATTGATCCTAGCCACGACAGTCACACAAGGACCAGATGCTTGTCACGCTGCCTCTTCGGTGGCTCCTTCCTTCCCACCGCTCTGGCCAGACCCACGTCTTTTTTTGCCAGACCTTCCCTTGCCCTGCATCCCCCTGGGGCCACCCTGGAGCGGTGCCCCAAGCAGCATGCCCCAAGATCAGCAGGCTCAGTTGGCTCAGGGGGCTTGGGGAAGGTGTCTAGCTGCTGCCCACAGGGAGATCCAGCCGGTTGTTTTGCTGGCTTTATCTCCAGTGTTAATTATTGCAGCCCCAGGTGGCATTGTCCCTTACTATTACATGGTTGACCTGTATCTAATCCGTCATCATCTGAAACCCTCTGCCCCGTCCTGGCACCCCTGTTCGCCCATGATCCCCCCAGCTTCCACATGCCCCTCGCTTTATTACTCCTGCATAAACCAAGTTACGGTTTCAGGACAGAATCAAAGAAAAGCTCCTTAATTTTCATCCAGCAAAGAGCGGTGAACCTGGAGACCCCTGGGGCGGACGAATCCCAACCAGGCAGGAGCTCAGAGCTTGCCCACAGTGGCGGTGGGTCCCTGCCACCCCGTCCTCCTTACCCCCAGCTGCGAGCAGAGATGTCTCTCAGCTCGGGCTGGCTTTTGGGTTGCTCCCCGCTGCGAGAGCAGCACAAAGGAACCCTCCCCGCTGGTGTCCAGGCCAGCAGCATCTCTAGCGCATGACTTGTAACCCGCCGAGCCCGCCGCTGGTCCTTCACACGCCGTGAATGATAACAGGGAGCCGCAGCCCATTGTCTGCCGGCCGTTGCGCCGGTTTGTCAAGTTTGCGGTTGCATTTTAATCCTGACGCCTTTTCAAAGCCCAGCTGCGCATTGTGTGGGCACAGGAATTCTTGACTTGCAAATCCCCCTAGCATTAAATTCAACCTTCTGGGGCTATGGTGATCGTCCGCACATTGAATGGGGGGCGGGGGGGTGGGGAGAGTGGGGGGAGCTTCTTGCCCCCTGCCATGAATAACAAGCAGATGAGAAGCAGCAGAGGACAGCAGAGGGGCTGGAGGAGCCTGGTGCAGCCAAGGTGACAGCAGTGGTGACTGTGAGGCTGGGTACGGTACTCAGCAACGGGATTTGTTGCCAGCTTGCCAGCTCCCCTCACCCCTTGCCTGCCACGCTCAGTTTGGTGCCTACAGCCATTAAAAACCATATGCGGTCTCCGGCAAATAGGGTTGAAGCGTCCCTTGGTGTCGGACCACAGGGACAGTCCTCGCTGCTGAGCCAGAGAGAGGAAGGTGGAAAGGACGGGTATGGGATAGCAAAATCCTGCCAGTGCAGTGCCAGCCGATGGCCGGGCTGGGTCACGCGGGTGGATTTTAGCCTTTTCCTGCCTGTCTCAGTCTGTTCCAGAGCTTGGGAAGCCACCCTGCAGGCTGGAGGCATAGATGCTGCCCAGACCCATCTGAAGCAGACACAGAATAGGAGTCTGCTCATGCGGGTGGGGGTCCAGCCTCGATGACCCAGGCGGTCCCGTCCAGTCCTCTGGTTTAATGCAAGCCATCCTCCTGCTCTGAGTGGAGAACAATAGGCAGCCTGTGTACGAAGAGATGGGCCTGCTGCCCCAGCTCTCCTAGGGGCTGGCTGAACCATCCTCAGACCAGTCGGGCAAGTTTTCAATGCAACAGAGTTGGTTTTTTCATTTAAAAAAACAAAAAAAAACAAAAAAAACCACACATTTGTCAAAGCTGAAATGTTTCATAGAGCTGTATCGTTCGGGCAGACTTTTGCCAAAAGCCGGGCAGACTTTTGGTGGCAGCCTGCCCGATTTCCTAACCCTTTGCCTAGCAGACAGCCTCAAAACCCAGGTTCCCAGGACGCCTCCAGGCTGCCAGGGCTCGCAGCTTCCCAGCCCCATGCTTCACGGGAGGTAGCAGGCAGCTGAACTGCCTTTCCTTGCTGCAGTGGGAGGACACCAACTCCAGGCACTGCTTTGCACAGGACCCCATGCTGCAGGAATCCCACGCCTCACCCCACGTCTCTTGTCTCTTCCGTGACGTCTCTTGTCTGCTGGAAGCGGCCCCAGCAACCCTCTGGAGCTGGGGCAGTGCGGGAAGTGTCAACTGACAGCTCTGCTTTGTTTCAGGGGGAAGAAAGAGAAACACAATCCCTTCTCATCTTCTCTGGTGGCCTTGCTTAACTTCTCAGTGCCTCAGTTTGCCAGGTTCTGGGATCATAAAGCCCTGTAAAAGACTCGGAGATCCTGGCACTCGGGGGAGGAAGGTAAGAATTAAAACAATAAGAACAACTGGCTCCCAGACCCCTCTACCACCTCTTGGACCAGCACTGTCCTTTCCCCTCCTTTTCGCATGCTGTCATGTGCATATGATCACTCTGTATGTCCTCACCTCCCAGGACCCCTCTTTATGTTCTCCCTGTCCTGCTTTCCTTCTCTCCAAGGCCCAGGTACGCTGCAGCCATCCCTGCTTCGGCCAGGCTTCCCTCCTCTGCCTCTCTGCCTGCTCTGCTCTGTGCAAGGGCTCAGACAGACAAGGTGGTTGTCCCCAATTCCTTCTTTGTGTCCCTGAGCTTTCTTCATCTAGGGAGAGACCCTTGCTCTGGGCACAGACCACAGTCAAGCTCAGCAGAGCCTGGGAGCAGGGACCGCTCACTGGGAGCCTGGAAAACTCAGGAGTACGAAACCTGCACAAGGAGAAAAAGCATTCAGGTTCCCCAGGACTTTGGGCAGGAAGCCAGACCCTGGCCCCAGCTGTCCTGTCCCAGCAAGAAGATGGCCACTGTCTGTTGGCCACACAGGACCTGGGGGCTTGGAGTGACAGCTGTCCCCAGAGCATCACTCTCAGCTCAGCAGCGTTCCCCGCACCAATGGGAGAGAGAATTATCCACTGTTTGTTTGCCCTGATTTGTTTTTAACAAAACTGTGCTGCTGGCTGTTTATCACTTCATTTTCCTCCAGGAGATGAGGCAAGCGAAGGAGATCAGCCAGAATAAAACATGACCTTTATGGGCTGTGCTGTGGGCTTGGACTTTCCACCTACCGCCTCTATGTACCAATGGGGTCTGAGATGAGCAGATGCCAGGTGCCATGTTTGGTGCTGGCAGAGGAGCAGCATATGTAGCTCTGAGCTCAGGCCCACGGGATACTCCCCAGCGTGTGCTCATGACACCCACCCAGAGAGTTTTTGTGCCACAGCTCAAGTCACTTCCTCACACCCAGCAAATTCCTCCTCCTGGTCCTCATGTCCCCCCCCGGTGAATCTCAGCAGAGGAGGGCTGAGTGCTTGTGGGGGAACATCACACAAGACACTGCTTCTGGGTTGCTGCAAAGACCCAGGCATGTAGGGACTGTCTCCCTGGTCTTGTTCAGTCCCCAGATGGGCTAATGTGTGCAGCATCCCTTAGGCTGGGGATCTGAGAGACTTTGCTCCCTGAAGTGCCCTGTGTGTGAAGGCAGAGTCTGCACTGACACAGCAATGCACAGCCACGTGGAAAGATGCTCTTATCAGCGTGTGCCGAACACCCAGCCCATGCCTGCCTCTCCACTCACGACTCTCCAGCCCAGCCTGGAACCTGCCCTGTGAAGGTGTGTGTGCCGGTTCAGGCAGAGCTGACTTGGTTCCAGCCAGGTGCTTACCAGCCTGGGCTCTAAGCACAGCTCAGGTCTTTGCTATTGGGAAGAGTATGGAGCAGGCTGGCTGGCTCACCCAGCTCTCCAGCCATGCCCTGCTTGCTCCCCAGACCACCATGCACTGGCCAGCCTTCCCATGGGCTCCTCCTGTGTCACACGTGTGTGCATGGCCATCCCCCTCCCTATGTGGGTGAGCTGGGCTGTGGGCAACAACTTCGTGGTGAGGGGTCTGGCTTGGGGGTAGAAGTGATGTCTTAAGGGGAGGCTTAGGAAAGCAGGGCTCTCACCACAAAATGTCTTTGTCCACCCAGTAGCCAACATTGAATGCCAGGGTGTGGACCACTGGACAGGGCCATTGGTTCCTACAGGGTGCTGCTGAGCCTCCCGGGTGTCCACCCACTCCTGCTTGGGGATTCACACCCACTGCTCCTGTAGCATCCTCCCCATTCTTGTCTGGACCCAGCCTGTCTCTCCTTCCCTTTCCTCAGAGGGGGTGTGAGGCTCTCTCCATTGTCATTGTTACTGCCTCCAGCCCCAGGCTGTTCTGTCCAGCGACCCCTTAGACTTGTCATTATTTGGAAGCACAGTGCGTACAGCACATCTCTTCCAAATGCATGGCTCTAGGCAGCCAGATACCCTTGAGAGATGTTCTTGGTCCTAAGAGGGGCTGGGGGGTGCCTCTGTCCTGGCTTGTGTGGTATTCAGACAGGAACTGAACATTCATTGCATTTATGACAGACTCTAGCGGTGAAAAGACCTTCTCTGACCTGTTTTGGGACAAAATCCAAAGCCTTTCTCGCCATGGATGCATCCTGAGTTTTGAATGCTTTTACTGCGTAGCAGTGGACATCGGAGATGTGACAATGGACCAGAGAAAGGGTACCTTGGTGGGGGTATCTCTAAGGGGAAGATGGGAAGACATCCCTTCTGGTTGACACCCTTCACTCCACATCTGAAGGCCAGCCTGGAGAGAGGTCCCCAATCACCTGCGCCAAACACTGTCTGCATGTGGACACACTCTGCTGAGCTCAAGAGAAGGCTTCGACATCGCCTGCCTTTCTCAGCATTCAGCTTGGGCAGCCTCAGCTGGCTGCCTGCTTTCTGAGTACCCCACTCTGAAAGCGACGTGCCCAATGTCCTAGTGGCTTCTGGGGGACTAAAGAACACTGAGTCCTGGGCCCAAAGGGTAGCCATGGGGACCTGTGTGAATGGGGACAGTGAAGGTGACAGTTTTGAGCTTTTGTGAGAACAAAGCACCTTTCAACGATATGTCTTATCTCCTGCTTCAGTGTTTGGGTGAAGGTCCTGAGCTTCAAAATACCCCACCTGAACCACCAAGAAAGTTGTCCTCCATCCCCACTGGAGCCCCCAGACATGGTAAGTTCAAGTGATTTTTAGTCAGAGCTAAAGAATACCCCTTCAGGACACAGGAGAGCCTTTGGTCATGCACAGGGAAGCAGGAGGGCACACGGCCTTGCCTTGGCAACTCTGGGAAGGCAACCAGCTTCTTGAAGGCATTCAGGGACACCCTGGGAGAGCAGTGGGGATGAGAGCTAGCCTGGAAGACTGCTCCACAGCCTGTCTTCCTCCTCCCTCTGCTGAGTCCCTGGCAGGTAGTGACATAAACCAAGCAGGTTTGTTCACAGTGACATTTTAGAGGATGCCTCCCAAAGATGAGTCAGGCTGTGCCTGCTGCAGAAAAACAGTGATGCAGAGTCTTGTGGGACAGTTTTAATGGCTGTGGAGGAGGCAGACTCACCTGAGCCAGCCTCAGTAATCTGGTCCTTGGGAACTGCCTGCCACAGATAGAGCCACTGAGTCCTGCAAGAGCATCCCAAACACCTTTTCCTTTCTTCCACAAAGTCATTAAGGCTCTTAGAAACTCCTGCAGCAGCTAGAACTGAGGTGTCCTTTCAGTAAGGTGCCCACCCAGCGGTATCTCATGTACCTCTGCCTACAGTATTCCCATCCCATCGTTGCCCTGTTGCTAAGGTGCTCAGCCTAGCAATGACTGATGCTGACATGAGACCCTAGATACTGCCTATCACGTTTCCCATGAGCAACAGAGAGCAATGAAAATAGAGATCAGTGAGATGAGGAGAGGAGCCTAACCTGCTAATTACAGTGGTAAAGCAACATTCAGCACCTGCTGCTGGCAGTTAGGTACTTCTGCCAGGGGCTATATGGCAAAACAGGTTTGGTTGGTGGTGAGACAGGGCAGCAAAACAGGATTCATTAGGGCCAGGAGTGGTGTGGAAATGGTCTTACAACAAAGGAATAAGGCAAACTGGTGGGGTTAGAAGCTGGATGTGCATCACAGATGCACTCATGATCCTGCTGGTCAGGGTCTACCCCCTTCAGACGAATTGGGTTTGCAGAGAGGCAAGTTGTCTTGATCATCAACCTTCTGTCATCTCTGTGTTCACCTCTGTGCAAATCACAATGTTTTCTTCCTCCTGCCGTTCTGCCAGGGTGATTTGTGTCAGCAGGGTCTCTGGCCAAGGTGATTGCAGCAGCCTATTTTTGGGACTGCCCTTGAGAGTTGCAAGCCAGGAAGTTGGAGCCCAGCTGTTCCAGTGTCCATGCCCTGGAGAGGCACTAACACCTGCAGTCCGTGCTGGCTGCTCTCCAGTGCCTTGCTAATTGTGTCGGGGTCCTTAAATAATACAGTGGCCATGTGCTGAAGGGGCTGCCTGCTGGCTCTCCCGGTGCTTGGGAGGGGACAGAGTGGCTCAGCTGGGGGCCACTTCAGGCTGCAGGAGATGGGAACGTCTCCATTCAGATCCTGGGATTTTGGCTCCAAAGGTGCTCTCTGACTCAGCTTGGTTGCTGGATGCCTGCCCTAGGAGATTTATTTGGCTCTGAAAGTCAACAAGGGGCTCATAGATGCTCACTCCTTTGAGGCCATTTTGGGTACAGACAGGGATTTAAGGGACAGGTTGGTACCCACATGAATGTGCATCCTAGACTGACCATAGAGCTTTATTTATCTCATCTTACAACTCCAGGTAACATCCCATTGAGGTGTTGTCCACCCCCAAATCTGCCCCACCACCTGAACATGGCAGGGATCTGAGTAGCTTGTTCCTGGGCCTCCCTTGATCTGTTGACCTGCAACACCATGAAATGGAGGCAGAGACCTGGGTGAAAGCATGATGAGCATGCTGCAGCTTTGCCTTCCAGACCTGCCCATGCAGTGAACACTAACAGTCCTTCCTGGAGCAGGTATCACCCTTCGGGAGCCAAGTTGACAGTGACACATGGGCTTCTTCTTCCTATGTTGTGTTGCACCTCAGGGTCTGAAATTTGCCTTGCGTGAGAATGGCAGTACCGCCAGCCCAAAGGCTCATCTTGCCTAGGTCCTGTCTCCAACAGCAGTTGATACCTAGGGAAGGATATAAGAAGAAGATAAATGCATAGTACTTCCTCCAGCACTTGCCCAGCCCCTAGCTAGTCTTCCTGAGCCAGATGTCATCTGCAGAGAGCATACTTTTCAGTGGGTTTCTCTTCCATGATGTTCCGTCGATGTTAATGCTATGATGCCCTTTCTCAAGGAGTTCCACAGCACCACAATATGTTGCTTGAAAAATTGCTTCCTTCCATCTGCTTCGACTTACTGACTTTGCTTCATGCCCCTGCTTCTCCACTGGGAGCGAGAACGAGCAGTCCCTATTCACCTTCCCTGTGCTGTTCATCTTTTTCTGGATCTCTCGGCTACCCCTCAGGTGTCTCTTCCTGCTCTGACTGTTCCTGAGAGGTAGCTGCAGCTCAGTTGTATGGGTGAGAAATGCTGTGGCCTGCAGAGTTACCTGTGTGAAGCTTTAGTCTTGTGATACTGTCCAAATATTGCTGAATTTATCTTTCTGGCACACCTGCCAAGCTAAGAAGTCCTGTTACCCCTATTCTAATGAGGCACAGCATGGCCAGATATCAAATACTCCCCCGATGCAAAACAAGTGGTTGAAAACCAGGGACTGAGCCTACACCTCCTTGTTCCCATCCCAGTGCTTTGCTAAGCTCACTCAACCAGCTGACCAAAAACTGTCTTGTCATTACAGTGACCAATCCACCAATGCAGCAATTTGAATGGTGGCTGTGAGCATCACCTGGGGTTGTCATCTGGCTCAGACGCCAGCAAAAAGCTAGCTGGAGTGAAGTCGCATTTCACAAACAAAGGGAAGGAGAGGAAGGAGGCAGGGGAGCAGCTGAGCCAGTGGAACTGTTTGTGCAGCCATAATCACGCCATAAAGCAAGGCAACAGCACCTGGAAAACAGCCCTTGTGCTAGCCTGGCAAACAGGGCCTGGTGAGCAGAACTGTTCAAAGCGAAGCTGCCTTTGCCGGAGGACTCGCTCCCCTGAACGACGTGCTTGCACACTGGCTGCCCACTGGGGCAATGCTTTGCTCCTTTTTGTCCATGGAAGAATTGCTCCCTCCAGGTTTTAACTTTACATCTGTTTGCCTTTATTAAATATTTTTTTAAAAAGAGACGAAGGCCAGTTGGTTTTGGCAGTTTGCAAAGGTCTCACCTAATGGAAACAGAAGAGAGGAGAGGATGGAGGAAGGCCAGGAGGGAAGGTGTCACAGCCCTGCCTGGGGCATCTGCCGCTCCCTGTCATGTGGCTGTGGTCTGTGTACCCTCCAGCTGGGACATCTTCCCCTGCCCATATTTCCCTCGCTGAGCTTCCTCCAGCTGACCCCTCTGTAGGGCCAGAATGATGGGGTACAGCAGAGAGACTCGGCGCTCAGCTTTTCCCAGCACGAACCGGGATGCCAGCCGATGGCAGGAGTGGGACAGTGTGGGGCCAGACCTCGTAACCCACCTGAGCCAGGCCACACACCTCCATGCTGTGTGCGGTCCAGGTGGAGGCTGAGGCTCATGGGGATGCTCACCTCTCTCACCAGGAGAGAACTTGCTGTCCCGAGCATTCAGAGATGCTCAGGTGCCATTCTGGGAGGCACAGGCAGGGACTGGGAAGAGCACATGAGCCAGGCATTCTCCCAGCAGCTGAAGCAGGTGGAAGAGACAAGCCAGACTTTCCCTCTCTCTCAGCCCTGTCCCACACACACACTTCAAATGAGAGCTGCAAAGACCTCTGTTCTCTGGGCTGGCCTCCCCCTCCCTCGGTACTACTTCTCTCACTCACTCAGCAGCTCAGCCCTGCATCCAGGTTTACATATAAATAAAGAGTGAGTGTGAAATCCACCCTGGGGTCTCTCCTGACTCCCACTTGGCTCCCTAATTGGAAAGTCTGCCAGCAGGAGATATTGCAATGAGCTAAAGCAGAAACAAACTCCCTTTATCCCAGGCAGAGATGGCGGGTGGGTTTAGGTCCCCAGCCCAAATCACACCAGCCAAGAAGGACACAGAGCACATTTGCACAGGCTCAACCAGGGTCTGGTTCTCCATCAGGCTCTGGGGGCTTCTCCGCTCTGCTGTGCCGGGAGGAAAGGGACAGGCACATATCAGAGAGGATCATGCAGCAGCTCATTCCTCAGGGCAGGGCTAGGCTAGCACTTTGCAAGCCCTGACCACTTGATGCCAATAGGGCGAGACATTAGGACAAAGATGTCATCTCTGTGCGGTACTGGGTACGTGTGTGGCTCAAACACCTGCACCTTCAAAACAAAGACACCTGATTTGCTCTGTGCTCAGGAGAGGGGATTCCCCAATGCATACACAGCTCCCATTGAACCACTGCTGACCTACAGGGACACCCCGTCTTGATTATTCAGCCTAAAGGAATCAAGAGCCAGACTCTCATCTTCATCTCCTTCCTGGTGGGGAAAACTGACCCTCACACCTTGGGTCCTCTGTTACTACCAGCCGAGCCCTGTATCATAGATGGTGTTTCCCACAGGGTTGGCAGCACCACCTTCCATGGAGGCAAAGGCCACACACCTCACCAGGCTACACTGCACCTCAGACATGCATATCAGCAGCCAAGAGCCACCTGGCACTGTGAAAGCAGCTAGGAAACCTCCTCCACCAAACCCCCATTGATTTTTTGCTGCCTCTAGTTTTTGGAAGGCCTGGAGGCACACACATTGCCTCCAATAGAACTGCTTCAAAAGCAACAATGATCTCAGTACAAGCAGATCAATGTCCCAGAGCTTTATGTTTTCTGAGAAAATAACACAGGTCTTCTGCTCCCGGTGTCAGGGAGGTTTGTTATCCACATTAGGATGCTATATTCACCCTGAGATGAGGGGCTAAGTGCTATACAGATTCATATTTTTTTGGTCTAGCATCACCCAGCCTCAATGAACTCAACAGATGAGCAGATGGGGAAGAAGCCCGGGGAGGGAAGAGGAACAAGGTGTGGTTAGATAGCACGCCAAAACAAGAACGGAGTCAAAACAGGTACCCTGAGCTGCTGACCACCATTCTTGTGCAGAAATGAACTACTTCCATGAAGGGCAGGGGACAGATGATGCTTTCTTTCTGAAAGTTCATCAAAATTTCTGATGGATGTAGGACCCAGATAACTGGGAAGTTAAACTTCTTCAAAGAGAAATTTCCTTTTCTGACCAGTTGTCTAAAGGGAAAACAATACCGACTTATGAAATATAGTATTATTGCTCATATTGTCCATGTGAATTAAAACATCAACTGACCCAGCAAACAGTTTATGCCAAAACACCAGCAAAATCAGTAAGCTCACTACTTTGATCATGATATTTGGAGCAAGAGGCAAGGTGATGCAGTAGACTTGTATACATCTCCTGTACACATATTCATGGCTTCTGTGGCCTTTGGAGAGTTTCTCATAATCATTCCCATGATTTACCCTCTAAGATCAGACAGGAGCTTGCAAAGGCACCATTATAGCTATACTTTTTTCACGGTGAGATACTGCCAGCTGAGTATTGCACACTCTTCCCTTTACTAATCCTACCTCCTGGAGGCACTTAGAAACTAATCTGGATTACCTATTTCTACTGTTCTGTGGCAAAAGAAACCTCATTGTTTCAAGTCCTGTGGGCTCACTCCAAGGCAGTGGCCCATGGGAACATCCCCTTGTCTTCCTAATTTGATTTAGGTTGCTCCTTTGCCAAGACCCTTCAAGTCTCACGTGTATTTAAGCGGGCCATTGCACGGGCTCCAAACACACACTCTAGCTAGGGACATTATCCTGTTGTAGCAAACCACACTCAGACGCAGACTTGCAGCAGGAGGATTACCACTATTTAGCAGTGGCTTGTTAACAGATGCCTTAAGGAAATATAAACAGCACAATGCTGACCCACAGCATGGAGCTGGAAACGCCTTCCTGGTCTGATGCAGACAGGAGTTTTCTACTTCAGAGCATCCCTTGTCAGGTTTTAGCCAGCCCGTGTCACCGTGGGTCAGAGCATTCAAACAGAAAAAGTCCAGTTGACTTCACCAAACACTGGAGCAAGCCTTTGGCTCCAGTCACCCAAGAAGCAATCAGCAGGAGTTAGGAGTCCCAGAGCTTTGCAAGCCAAATGGGCCCAAGCTTGTGCATATAAAAGTCCCAGGGTCTGCCAGTCTTGGAGATATTTTCCCAGCCCTCCTCCAGATCCTTCCCTGTGACTGTCATTTGCGAGGTGGGATGCACAGACCTGCCCGCAGCACTCAATGCAAGGTCATCATGACACCACCCACCTGTCTAACGCCTTTGTGAAACTCCTTACATCCTTCTCTACAGTCTCCTCCAAGAAGCCTCTCGGTTTTATTCACCTTTTTGGTCACTGCTGGGCTCTTGATCAGGGGTCCTCATTCAGTTGTCACAAAATAACCTGATTCCTGGAAGGTCACGGCCAATTCAGAAGCCCTCAGCATAGAGAGTGACTTTACAGAGGCTCAGGATGGGCTCTGCCTCCCTTTCACATGCACTGCTATCTGCTTGTGCACACATCTCACTAAGCCCATCTCCAATTCCTTGCCATCCTGTTTATTCCCCACCAGGGTACACAGGTCTGCCTATTCTGTATGGCATCATCTTATTTGTAACATGGGTGCTGAGTTGCCTCTGTACCGCGCTGAGCTCGGCTGCGTAAGCAAGGTCCATGGCATCTCTTGCTCTGCTCAGCCTGACCACCCCACTGAGCCTGACCCTCACAAGTTTTGAGCAAATTAATAGGACATAGTCTTGCTCCAGACTGCTCTCCATGCTCTCTCATGTGCCTCAGCTTGGCGCACATGAGATTTTTCACAGATGCTGCTGAGTTTCATGTAGGAGGATTATTCCCAGGGAATACCCATTTCTCACTTCCACTTACACATCCTGGTGGCCCCTTCCTAAGGACAGCAAAAGCCCCAGCCCCAGAGCCTCTCCAAAGAGCATGCAGCAGATCATTTAGCCCAATTACATTAGGACAGTGTAAAAATTTATTCCACAAAATGTTCTTGGGAAGGAGCAGCCTGGCTTTGTGACCAGGGGTGTCCTGCTCCAGAAGGAAGGATGCTGGTAGCTGTACCTAAAGTCTTCAGCTTGTTCACTGAGCCAGGAAAGATAAAGGCACCAGCTTGTCCCCAGCAGCCGTGTTATGCTGGTCGTGGTGCCAGGATGCTGCACTGCAGTATGGCAGTTCCTAGGAAAACCAGTTCGGTGGGGCTTGTGGTGTTTGCAAGAGTTCAAAGCTGGTTGTCACAAAAGCTTTTCCACCTGCCTGCTGATCCACTCCTACCCTTCCCAGGCACCTTCTAGCCTCCACTACTTCATACATGGCTCTAGAGATGGCAAGTCCCTTGCCTGTCCTGGTGAGCCAGCACTACAGGTGAGGTGAGGCTGGATTTCTCCAACTCTTCCAGACACTGCACCAAGCTCCATCCAGCTATTTGGGCTCTGCCCTGGCTGTTTCTGGTTTAGTGCTTACTGCAGCAGGGCAGGCAGTGGTTCTCCGTTGCAGTATGCCATTGGCAAGAAGCAGTGAAGCTGGGTAGCTGGAGGACAATTATCTCTGCTCTACATGGGTGAATGAAATCTCTGGTGGTGGGGCAGGACCTCGCTGCGGACCTGGGTATCTCTGCTGCCTCTGGGATCTTTGTCAGAGCAGCTTGGAAGTCGGTGAGGAAATTGTCTTCCCTTTAGCACTGCCCATGAGGGGTTCCCAGGTGCTGGCTGGACGGCATCAGGTGGGTCTCCTTCCCCCCAAGCAGGGCAGCCAGCTCCTCCGGGCAGCACTTCAGAGCAGCTGAAGCAGCTTCTTCCTCCTGGTTGCCCTAGAGAAGAGCTGACCTCCTTCAGAGTGGAAGTGCCTTGCCAAGCTAAAATTAGCTTTTCTAAATATCCTGTCCTCACCCTGAGGCCCCAGAAGCACTTCCGAGGCCCAGCACTTGTGATGGCAGCCAACACACTGTCCCACAGGGAAGGGAAGCCCCACATTCCTCCTTCCCACCGCAGCACATCCCACCCTGGCCTCCACACAGCCTCAGCTCTGCATCGCCTGCCCAGTCTGTAGCAAAGGATGCACCAGAGCCTGTGAGTAAACTGGGCAAAGCAGCCCAGGCCAGTGTCCACCAGCGGGATAATCATCTCGTGCATTGTGCTTGTGAAGCAAGACACCAGCCTGCTTGCGTGGTGGGGGAGGACCAGCCAGGACCACTGCCTCCCCTCCACACTGCAGCACCCAGGACTGCAGCCCCAGGCGGATTCTCTCCTCGCTGGATAACTTACATGTATCTTCCCTGCTCCATATACTCAGCTGTTCCTCTGATATGGTGCCAGTCTCAACACATGGAAACCAGGCCTTCGAAATCTTCCATAAGCTCAAGCAACTTTACATTAGCACATTGTCTATAATCTCGAAGCCTACAGGCTGAGACCAGCAAAGCCTTCCATAAAATATCTAGCAAGGTAATGGTAGGTTTGCATGAAGCAGAGTGAAATGATGGAGTCGTCCATCTTTCCAGCTACCACATTTTTCTGGGCTGAATAAAAATTTTATTTAACAGTAGCATTAAACCCAGTGCCACCTGTTTTACTCCTGTGTCACCAGGACCTGGAAGGAATGCTTTTCTCACAGCTTTCAATGCTATTTGCGAGGATACGGCTCCTAATTGCAGCTCTGCTATGTTAACATTTCCAGGAATTTTCATCAGACCATTCAACACAAACCCTTGGTTTCTGGGAGTTTCCCTTCTCTTACGAAACTTTTGCTATTCTTCTCCCAGCATTAGTGAAAAATCAGAGGGGAGAGGGGAGGTAAGAGCATTCAATGTTTTCATGAACCAATTTCTCCAACATTTTGCATTTTGGGACTGTTCACCCCCAGTGACTAATTTGTCCTTGCTCCTCCTTACGAAGCCACATTTGTTCCCTTCAAGCCCACTTTCCACCCTACCCCTTTCTCAAACTCCAGCCCTACAGTCCGCAAGCAAATCTGGAAAACCATCCCTGCTCTCTTTCAGGAAGCACAATTAATGGAGGAGAGCTGGACAAAGGCCTGGCTGCAGGTCTGGTCTGGCAAGAGATGCCCCCTCCCATCCCTCCGTGGCTGAGTGATGAAGGCTCTCAGCCTGCTCCCAGGCAATGTACCGGCCAGCTGTCAGCAAGGTCTTGAGGATTTCACTCAGCATCTCCTGGGCAAGCCATTGCCCTGTAAACTTTGGACAGGTGGGCCACAGCTGGGTCTTGCGACCCTGGAGCAGGTTCTGGCTGCCCAGCAGGATGGGGAGGGAGCAAGCCCCCTGCCAGTGCTGGCAGGGCTGCTTGAGGTGCTCAGCACCATGGCAGTCAGGTCCAGCTCAGAGAACGTCTCCCTGCCCCATGGATGGAGTCCCCTGTCACCAGGCCACCGAAAATGTCCCTAAGATCAGCTGTGGGTTGACCCACCTGGCTGGTTCCCATGACTTGGCAGCAGATGGCTCCCAGAATCCTGCGGTCTCTGCTCCCAGCAGACCTGCTCCACGCTCCTCGTCCCTGCTCCCCGCTCCTCATCCCACTGTTGGTGCATGTTTGCAGATGGCTCATCCCACCCCTGCCCTTTCCAGCCCACCTGGAGTCCCTCTTCTCCCATCTCTGTCTGGACTCCGGCACCAGCACAGCCTGTGCTGTCCCCAGCGTGCTTCGTGGACCAGCCTTGAGTGTGCTCCAGCACCTGCTGCCTTTCACCGTCTCCCCCGCAAAACCCTTGGCCCAAAGCCCTGCAGGCAAGGCTGACCCTCTGGAGATACCTGTCAGCACAGCCTGCCTGGACTCCCTGGAGGCAGGTTTCCCCAGGGGGACAAGGGGGAAGGAGATGCTAGTCCTTCCTTATGGCAGCACCCCCTGCCCTCGTCCCTGCATCATGCCGCATCTGCATCCCCCGAGCATCCTGCAGCGCCCCGCCGCCATCAGACCCCAAGGCCTCGCATCCCACCCACAAGAGCACCGCAAGGGATGTCACAAGGGTTTGATGGCTCTGCCTGGGGACAGCTTGCTTGTTCTTGTTCCAGCCCCCTTCCCTGCAAGCTGCCAGCCCGCCTGGGAATCCTAACCCCATCCCTTCATGCCACACAGGGGGAAGAGGACAGGGGTACCACGGCAGGGAACCCCATCTCGCCTGGCACTACAGAGCAGCAGGGTCTGAGGGCAGGCAATGGGGTCTCAGATTTCGGTTTCTCTGCCCTTGGGGAGCCCATGCGGAGAGGACAGAGGAGTTGTTTGGACTCGTCTGCCACTCCCCGCCTCTGCAGGAGGGTGTGTGTGAGATCCTTCTTGCCAAGAGAGCCCCATGGCTTGTCCTTTTTGGCTGTTTATGGCTTGGACCAGATCGGGTTTCTAAGCTCTTCCCAAGCCCGTAACTTTGTTTTTAGAAAAAAAAAGAGCACTGATTTTCTCCTCTCCTCACCCTCCCATCCTCCACCCTGCGATTTGTGGCCTGGCCTGAAGATGGTGAACGAGCAGCGGTGCTCCGGAGTGCAGCTGGGGCTGAGTGCCTGTGTCCACCCAGGTCCCCCCTAAAATGCCCACGAGCCCAGGCAGGCAGCGGGGCGGGGGGGCTTAGCATCATCCTGCTGGACCCAGTCAAGCAACCTCCCCACGGTCTCCTGCATTATCTATCCCGGCCTCTCAAAAGGACACAACCCAGGAAGGGAGGGGGGCAATGCCATGGCCCTTTCAGCCCCCAAAAAGATGTTTTCTGCTCCCTGCTGAGCTGCAGGCTTGCAGCATGAGCCACCATGTGCCTCAGTCCCCCACTGCAAAAAAGGCTGGGAGCCCTTTCCCAGGGTGCCGTGGGGATGAATACAGCAGATAGCGTGAGGTTCCCAGAGCAGGTAACGTCCCTCTAATTAAGATAAATACTAATTAAGTCTGGGACTTTCAAAGAAGCCCTGGGAGCAGACTCCAACTCCTGTTGAATTTCAATGGGAACGAGACACCTGACTCCAGAAAAACCCGGCCTCTGATATTAAGCTTAAATGGGCCCTTCTCTAACGTTGATATATTGCTGCTCTGTAACTCATGAGTGCCTTCCTGTATATCCGAGCACAACATCAATGTCCTGGAAATGCTAATAAGAAGCTTTAGGAGGGCAGCAGCAAACAGGCTCCCAGTCAGATGCCCGTGATCATCCTGTGCTATTAAACATCATGGACAAGCTTTGAGCAGAGCTTACCCGTATTGCGCACGAAGCTCTGGCTGAGCCAGGGGTGCTTTGTGCATCCCTGCTACTGACAGCGCTGCCTCCTCCTCCTCCTCTTCCTCCTCCTCCCCGGCTGTGGAGAGTTTATGCTTGCCAGTCCTGATCCTGCGCTGTCTGGGAGACCTTTACTGGGGTGAGCAAGGCGAAGAGATGGTGCACACCTGATAGCTGGTTCACGCACGGAGCTGTGCGTGCTGGGAGCAGCATCCCAAAGACCACCAAAGGACAACAGCAGGAAGCAAGCCCTTTCCCTTGTGAGCAGACCTCCAGGCAGCCACAGAGAGATGTGGGGGCTGCAGCCCCCCATTAGCATGCCCATCCTGTGCTCACGCGTCCTTCGCCTACCCTCCCTTGTCTGGCAGAAGGTGCGGGCCACCCCTGCGAGGACCACGCCGTGGGGGCTGTGCTGTGTGGCCGTGGCAGCCGGAGCCATTTGGGGAGGTGGCGGGACATAGCACCGGTGTAGTGATGGAAAGCATTTGGGATTTTCAGTGACGGTGATCCAGGAGCGTGGACCGACAGCGCTGAGCTTGGGCTGCAGAGCCATTTGGGAACACCAGACCGTGAGACCCCTCTGCAAGCCACCACGTGTCCAGCTGGCTCAGACCCAGCATTGTGACGGACTGGACTTTGCAGGCCCATTGCCAGCCCAGAGGTCTGAAAAACACAACCTCCCTGTCCTCCTGTCCTGCTCACCAGCGCCTGTTTCAAATTAGCATTTCCCCTGCCCCCACCTCCAGCCATTTGGGCAAATCCCCTCAGCTGTCTGCCAGCGGTGCCGGGGTGAGACGAGACCAACCCAGGAGCCCGGTTTTGTTTCCAAGGACTTTCCCAAGTCCCCAGTACACTTTAGCAATTAGAGGGTTAAGTTTCCTCCCGGCCTCGCTGCATTAACTGGAAAGGAATGAAGTGTCAGGCATGTTCTCACCACAGCAGGCTGTTGGAAAGCAACTCCCTTCTCCACGCACACACACCTCCCACTGCTGCGACCAAATTATTTTCTATCCTCCAGAGACCCAGTATGCCAGACAAAATCTGCAGCATGACTCTGATTCATTGCAAAAGGATGCAGATGTAATATTCCCTTTTTTGCCGGGGCTTCTCGCACGCTAATTCACACGGCATCTCGGCGTTTCGAGTTTTACAGCTCTCCTTCTCTCTTTATTATTTTTTTTCGGAGGGCTCTGACGCCCCTCACTGACCCTTGGCCCCACGTCCTTTCTCCCAGCACCACCAAAATAAAGACACTAAGCCTCCCATCTCCAGCGTGCAAATAGGCAGCTCTCCCCAATGTGCTAATTAGCTGAGTGTTTGGAAGTAAATAGGTATGATTGGTGGTAATTTCCTGGCTGAAGGGGTAATTATTTGTTTCAAACAGGCTGCAAAATAACCCCTGTAAGGTGAGATAGGAAACTAAATTCAAAAGAGGTTTCCTATTCCCACTAAGCAGGATTGAAAACTGGTTTGAAATTCCTTTTTTTATTTATAGTACATGGTATCCATGGAAACCTACAGAGGAGGTCATGGTAGCTAGGCCTCCGTTTCACCCTGCTCAGGGGATTACCGTTGCACAGTGGTACGCAGCCGTGTAAGAAAGTAGATTCACAATTCCCCGCAAATAGCCCCCCCCGCCAGCCCCCAGCCCCAGCCTTCCTCGAGGGCTGCGGGAGAGCGTTTGGGAGGCTCATAAATCTGCTCCGAGATGGGAAAGTGATGGGAACTCTGCCTCCAGCGTCCCCCAGAAGCAGGAGGCTGCCGAGAGCGCGCAGGCTCCCCGCGGTACCCTGCCAGCGATGCGCTGCGGGACAGAGCCGCTCGCAGCACGGCAGTGGGATGCTCTTCCCCTTGTCCGGGCTCGCATCCCCGGCTCCCAAACCCTGCACAAAGGGGAGGAGCACCCCAGCCAACTTTTCACTCGGCTCACCCAAGTGAGGAAAGCCCAAGCGTGGTCCAGATCCCAAATTCCCATTCGCAAGCAGTGATGTGCAGGCAGGGCATCTTCTGCGTTCACCTTTCCTTGTTGTTCTCAGGAAAGCCATTGCTTTAAAGGAAGAGGGGAAAGTGTGGGGAAAGGGATGCCGCAGAAACTACTGCAGGTTTTGGCTGGATCCTGGAGGCGTGGTGCTGGGCACTGCTCCCCTCATTGATTTCAGTGGGGAAACAAAGGCTGTTTCTCACCCTCAGGAGCTATTTGGGCTCTCCCTGGTACGAACCTTTTGCCGCTGTGGACAAGAGCGACTCCATATTACGACTTGACTGCGTGTGATTTAGCGGGAGAGAGCGATCATTACTTTTTATGCTGTATGTAAAAACCCAGTTACAGTCCGTATAGCGGCTGATGCTCTATAAACAGTCAGCGGCAGCAGCGAGCGAGCAGTGCAGAAGTAGGTGCGCGCTGCCAGCTCGCTCCCCCGTGCTGGCAGGGCCACAGCGGCTGGATGTTCCCTGGGAAGGCAGAGGTGGAGCACGGATCTGCTCCACAACCATTTTCCACCCCAGACGAGCCTGCCGTCCAGACCCCCACGCCATCCCCTTTAGTTCTTCACGCTCTGCCCCAGCAGCGCGCAGAGCGACATTATGCCTGTGACCTTCACTAATTCACTTTCCCTCTCCACGCCGCCTTTCCTCCGCTTGCAGAAAGACACGCTTTTTCACACAGCATAAAAATAGCCTGCGTAAGGCGTTGCCAGAGGAAGCTGCGGGGCCAGCAGCGTGCAGGCAGGCAGAGGGACCGGCTGCTCTGTGCGGGTCCCTGGCCCTGCTCACACCACCCCTTGCCCAGGCAGGGAGCTCCCAGACCAGCCTCCCATCATCCAGACGCCCTTGGCCTTCTTAACATCTCAGCTTCTTCCTCTGCCACTGCCTTGTTGTGGACTCAGTCTCAATGTGGTGAAATCCAAACGGTGGAGGTCAGCAGCAGGGAAGTGCTGCTTTATCAATGTTCTCCCTGAAACTGAATTTTTTTGCCCTCTGTTTTGGGAAACTGAAGGCTGTGAGCATCAAAATTAGGTGAATTGGGAAGCAGATTTTGGAGGCTTTCTAAACAAAAAAACTGTCCAAAAAATACTTTCCATGTCCTTTATGGAGATGATTCTGGTTTGAGTATCTGTCAGTGGGAAATAGTACTGGAGCCAATACCATCATGCAAAACTGAACTGTTCGTATCAAACCGAGTTTATGTCACCAAAAGCCCTGTTCTGATAAAACACCTCCAACTGCTCTTCTCTTCACAAGCCCTTACCTTGACTCTTCCTCTGCCGTCCCTCCAGCTGGCATGTGCACGGCACTGTACGATGACAGCCACCCCCAGCCTCTTGCTTAGGCTTCAGGCCAGTACCGTGGTGTTTTCTCATTTCCCGTCACCATCCCTAATGCACCCCAGCCACCCCCCTGTTCTTCAAGCCCTTTCCTACGCCTGTCCTTTGGCAGAAGGAGAGCGCCCCGGGAGTATCTCATCTGCTGGGCAGGGCTTCAGCTGGCAAGGGGGGAAGCCACCACCTGTGAAGTAAACCTCTGGGCACAGCTCATGGCTGATTTGAGGAGGTGAATTACATCCTAGAAGTGTCCTCTCTCTAGCAGTGGCTATAAACACTGGAGACATCAAAAGGTAGACGGGATGAGTCCAGCTCTGCTCTATCAAGTGACCAGCCAGTGCCATCACGTGCCTCTGTGCTCCGTATCGGACTCATCTCCTCTACTCCTCCCTACCCCAGGGAGCTGCGCCGTTCCCCAGCTCAATGCAAAATCTGCATCTACCCCATATGTCTTTTCTCACATTAAGTTCATCCACACGGCTGGTGGTTTTCTAGTGCTAACCACAATTTTGTGCCTACCTTGACGCATGCTATGCTATCGCAAGTACAGTCAATCAATCTTGCCTCGGCCAATAAGCAGGAGAGAAGTAATGTTTTTCCTACTCCCTCAGCTCTCTTCTCCTCCCGTTCTCCATCAGGCACTCAGCAAGTTCACAAGGGCAGCCAGCTCTTGGTTTCCTTGGTCACGCACAGCAGCTTGCCCTCCTAGAGTAATAAAAACAAATGACACGTTGCTGTTTGTTGTCAGAAATGTTACTGGGCCCCTCCATGGAGAGGTTTTGGGGGAAGGAAGCATTTGCATTTTTAGGTTTCTTCTTGAGCAGGTGGAGGAAAAGTTGTCTGTAGATGTTTGTTGTCAGTAGATATAATGCCAGAGTCAACCGAAAAGGGTGAGTAAAGATTGAGACGTACTGAGGGACGCAAGGCTGAGAGATAGGGGTGTGCTTGCTTGTAGATGCCGGAGCTGGTGTAACGATACTGGATCTGATTATCTGGGAGCAAGTGAGACCCAAGAGGTGTCTGTACCAAGTCCTGATGCCTTCCAGAGGGGGACAAGTCCCCAGCCTGTAATGCTGCCCTGCATGCCCTGCTCCTGGCACTGAATTTAGTGACCTTAAAGTGTGGACACTGTGTCTAGTAAGATGAAGAACAGATTAATCCTCCCTTGTGGCTGTAGCCAAGATCTGCCCTACTTCCATTTGCAGTGTACCTGTATTTTCTCCTGGTTCAGCATCCTTGCCACATAGGCACATGGAGAAGCACTGGCCCATGCACATGTGCACATACACTTAACTGCATGGGAGGGAGCCCTGGGACCCCCAGCAGAGCTGGAGCTTTGGCGTTCAGGAGCTGCTCATGCCAGGAGCCAGGTCTTCCTTTAGCTCACATGTAGCTCAGGGTGACCAAGACCCTGCCAAGCTGGCCCCCTGACCCAGGACCCCTGCGCCACCCATCCTGCAAGCTTTGCATCCCATCCCACATCGACGCGACCAGGCAGGCTGTCCGAGGCCACTGGCCCTGGACCTCAGCGAGCAGCCCGCTTCAGGCTCCGGCCACCCTCCCAGGCACGGCGGGTGGCCAGCAGTGAGCAGCGCTGTGCCTGAAGGGCTTCACCATCTGGTTGCTGATTCAGACACCAGCCCCCACTCCGTGATGTTCCAAAGGCTGCAGGATGGGAGGACTCGCGACACCTTTATCTTTAGCTTTGCTTCTCCCTTTTTTCCTATTTTTATTAGCTGGGAATCATCCCATCCTTTTTATAGCTCTGAATTCGAGGGTCATCAGATGAAAGTGTAGTGGGGCTCCTGCATGGGTAGATGTGCAGCCATAAGGTCAAGGCACCTGAAGGAAAAGTTTCCAGTTTTCACAGCCCAAAAGATTGTGCCATAAAATTACTCATAAAATTAAAGTGGGGTTTGGGTTTCAAAGTCCTGAGAAACTTGAAATAGTCATCAGTCAGTTCTGGTATATGGGAAGCCTCAAACCTCTGCATATTGAAGCAGAGGTTAATGCTGCACTGTAACATCTGCTGGGGACGGGGGAACACGTCTGAGATGGCAGCATCCAAATCAGCTTGGATGTTATGGCTTAGGCAGTGGGTGATAAGTTGTTTTCACTATTACAACATTTAGCTGGCTCCATGCTATGGATCTGAATTGCTTTGGTCAAATTCTTCCCAGTAAAATGCAGAGCCACCTTCTCAAACCCTTCTGCAGGATTTATGAGGACTGGGTCCACTCCAGTTTTCCTTCTGTATCAAAGTGATGATTTAACTAATTGATGATCTAATGTCAGGCTGGAACTGAAACTAACCTGCCGATTTGTGAATTTGACCTTGGTGCAGATTAACAGCAGCAGCAGTTAGTGTTAGTTTAACAGCATTCATAACAACTTTTTTTCTTTGGTGATACCTTCTCTGGACTTCACTTTTGCTTTTTAAAATATATCAATAGCACCGTAAATGGCGAGTGTGAGGGACAGTGATTCAGGCAGCTCCAAGCATCTCTTGAGGGGGGGGAGACCCTGGCTGCAGATGTCACTGTCATACCTTTGGCAGCAAATGCCAGCTTTGAACCAGGCAGGGGAGCTGATCTCACTGAAAAATACCCCCGGCAAAACAAGGGGAGGTTCCGCTCGGCGGCAGCGACAAGGTCACGCAAACGCGTGGCTCAGCACAAGATGGAGGGAGAGGCTGCATGGGGGAAGCCGCTCACCCGCCTGCACCTGGGCAGGAGACCAGCCCCAAGCCAGCAGAGCCGGCGCTGTCCTGTGCTGTCTCTGCCAGGCAGAAGGCAGCAGCTCCAGGGACCGTGACCTCCAACCCGCGCCATGCCTCCCTCGTGTCCCTCAAAACACCGTGCCAGCAAGTCCGTGGAGCAGAGGTCAAACAGCTACTGAGGACCCTGTTTGCATGTGCTAAAACAGCCTCAGCACACACCTCGCACCCACACACACCCCCTTCCCCATGTATGCTCGGTACCTGCCCGTAACCTGCACGTATACATACACATGCTGTCTCTGCACACAGACTGTGCACACATGCACACAGACACACACAGAGTGTATATCCCAGGGTGCATGGACACAACAGCCTTTGTCCCTCACACATACGCACACACATCCAAGTGTACCTTTATACATGTGAACACACACATGCTTGTACATGCCAACAGATGTATGCACTCCCAGGCACACGGGCTGCCTGCCCCGTGCTCCCCACGCACCTCCCACGGCCACCCTGCGGGACCCGTGGCCCCACGTTCCTCACCTTCACCCTGGGCCAGGGCTAGTGATGCCCCAAGACCCCAGGCAGTCACTGGGCTGCTCAGCCTGCTCCTGGCTGAACCCAGACCTGCACCAGGGATTTCCCAGAGCCTTGCACCAAGCATAGGACCCCACTAGCCTCCTCATGGCAATCCCAGCTGCACCAGGCAGAACGTCCTCCTGCCACCGTCCAGCAGCTCTTTCCATCTCAGAGGGGCTAATGCTTTGGGACATTGCCCAAAATCAAGAGGCAATAAGTGGTGCAGCAGGACCTGTGTGAGCTGGGGCTGCAGGATCCTGCTGGGTGGTGGGATGGAGGAGCAGAGACTGCAGGAGAGCGGAGCTTGGAGCTGGCGTGGGTCTGTGCACACATGGTGGGACACTGCCAGCGGGTACAGCATCCTGACATACTCCTCTTCACAAAAAGCCACGCTGTGTTGCTTGTGCTTGTGTTACTCCATGTAAAACAAAGCCGTCCTCTCGGTCCCCAGCACTGCCGCAGCTCCAGGTGCAGCCTCCGTGCTGCCAGAGCCCTCCCGGCACTTTCTGCCCTGGTAGGCAGCACACGCAGGATCGGTCCTCATGACCTGGGGAGGTGAGCCATGAGCGATACAGCTTTGGGGTGGGAAGCTGGGGGTTATTCTATGTGAGCAGTCCCCGTGGCTGCTGGCGTGGACAGGCTGTGGCTCGGGGCGCTGCAGGAAAGGCCAGCAGGGTAGGGGCTGGTGTGCACAGCCGGCGGGTAGGATGACAAAACCTTACTTCATATGAGCCAAAGTGCAAAGCCACTCTGCCTGCTGTGGGAGCTCACTCCTGCGTGGCCACAGAGCTGCCTGCAGGCTGCCTGCCCTGCTAGCGGAGCAAGCATCTCTCACCGGGGCTCTTGCAGCACAGCACTGAGAAGGTGAAACCAGCTCAAGCTGCAGAGATCGCCGCTGGGGCGGGGGGATGGCTGCAGGCTAATAATATTCCGTGTCTCATTATGCTGCGTATTAAGCTGAAATTTGCAGATGCTCTAATCACCGCGAGGCATTCCGCGCACACAGCCTCTCTCCAGCCCGGCAGCTCTGTGCAAACACCGAAGGAGAAGCCCTGCTAACCGTCCTACCACATGGTGTCCTGGAATCTTTACAGACCATTTCACCTTCACAAATAGCCTTGGAAATGTCTGTGCATCGACAGCCCCTGCGGTAGCCAGATAGCACAGCCGCCTCCTCTGCAGCTCCCCGGGCCCCTCTTAAGCTTTTTCCCATCACGCCATGCAAATGTGAGGCTCCAGAATTTACACCGGGGCTGGGTAAAGCACCTCACGTCGAATGTGATCTGCGCCCCAGGCTCGCAGGAAACGTGAACTGTATTTTATAGAGGTTGAGGGAAGCTCCTGCCTGAATTGCTTTATTTTTTTTTCCTTTCTGTGTCTTCTCTCTTTTTTTTTTTTAAATTATTTTCTTTTCTTTCCCCAGATCTCTGCCCTTTGCCCTCCTGTGATCAAAGGGGGCACGCATTCAAGTGCCGTGGGAATACTCGGTCCTTGGGTATTCTGGGCAATCTCACGAGAAAAGATGCTTTTTCCCCAGAAGCAGAGAAATGCACATGAACCAGGGTGTGGGAAGGAGGGGTGTGAAGCCTGCTGCCTGGCTGCGCGTGGGAAGGGAGGAGAGGGGAGCAGCACGGGCAGGCGAGGTAAGGGTTAATCAGAGCCTGTCCTTGCTGTTTTTTCCAGGCCTGGCTGCACCAGATTCTTCCATTTCTCTTGGCAGGGATTTAAACCGTGGGGCTGAGCTAAGCACGTGAGCCTGGAGAGTCCCTGCACTCCGACGGTGAGCAGGACCCTGAGCGAGACGCTGCAGCTCATTAGCAAAGCAGCAGGCTGGTCCAGGGCAAGCAGGTGCCAAGCAGGCAGCAACAACAGCAAAACAGAGATGGTCTCGCTGTGGAGAGGCAGAAATGCAGCTAGATGGGGAGCCCCTTCCCTCAGCAGCAGCCTTTGCCGCCCTGGGCACGCACACGCACATGCATGCTTACTACAAGTAGTAATGCAGAAGGAAACCTCACCCTCTCTCTGCATAGGGTGAAATGGAAGGGGTTTGGAATCGGGCTCATCCCCGTTCTTGGTGCTGGTGTGGGCCTCCCCCTCTGGTCTCAGTTCATATGCATTTGGCAGCTTTTCCTTGCCGGGGGGCCTGTGGTCTCCCTCCCCCATCGTTCCACCCCACGGCGGGGGGGGGGTAGGGGTGGAGGGGAGTGAGGATTTGAGATAACCCACCCCCAGCCTGCCAGGGACTCTCAGGTAGGGCCATTTGCTGCCCATCTCTGGGCTGGCAAAACAGGGTGACCTATGGAGCCTCCTGACCACGGAAAAGGGCTGGGAATCATTCCCTGAATGAGCACAATGGCTCCTCATCCTGATGGCTTGTCTGGCTCTGTGCTCACAGTTGCCCAGGCGACTGCTTATGGAAAAGCGCGCATGGCCGGAGAGGCTCTGGCTGCTTGTCCCAGCGGGTCCTCACCCCCTGCTCACTCCTGGAAGGGATGGCACTGCCCTGCAGCAAACCCTCTGCACGCACGCCGCTGAGGGTCACCCCAGTGCCTGCCACCACTTAAACGGACCAAGGTCCTGTCCTTTGCAGGTGCTCAGAATCCAGACCCAGATCTGCTGCTTCCAAAGAAAATCAGTTTCGGCCATGAAACCCCCTCCCATGGTTTGATTATTATTGTGTGCTGCTGTCTCCGTTGCCACTGTGCCTGGGTGTTGTGCCAGGTGCTGTAAAAATGCTGCCCATGCCAGCGCAGTGCAGTCAGCCTTTCAGCAATGACAGCAGTGACTCTATTCCTTTTGATCATGGTCTTTCCTTCACCTAGGACATGTTTTTCCAGGTGGACCCAGAGCTGGATGGTCTGCTGGTCTTAGTTGGTTGTGCCACAGGCTGCTGCAGCGATGCCAGGGGAGCAGGAAAAGTTATGGGCAGAGAGCCCAGGTGACCAGCAGAAGTGGAAGGGTTCGGGATCTCCCAGGGTCCTATGAAAATCCAAGCAGGCATCTTCCAAAGAGGTGTTCCAGGTGCCGGCTCCCCCAACATCCCAGCCCCAGTCTGTCACGTTACCTCATCTGTGCCCAGACACAGTGCGGTACCAGGCAGCTGAACGGCCCCGGAGAGCAGCTGGCTCATGTCTTCCCAAAGAGACAACCTTTTCGTGTCCAGTCCACTGCCTGCTCAGTGGAACCTGAGCACCTCTGTGATGGGGGACTCCAGCACCTTCAAAACAGACCATGTCCCCATGGGAGCCAGTCAGGTAAGAAGATCTGGCCAAAACGTACCCCCTGCAACCTGCTCTTGCTAAGGCTCGCAGGGTGGGCAGCTCTGTGCTGCTTTGTCCTGTGGCTGTGTGAAAAAGGCCAGGAGCCCCTGAGCTCTTGGTCTTGGTCCCACATGGTCCCTCTGCAACCATAAAATGGAATAACTGCTTTTTGTACAGTGAGATTGCTATCCTTCGGGCCAGTGTCTGGCATGCCCTTGTGGATGGGCTGCAGCCACCAGAGTGGACCTGGTGCAAAGGCATGGATAGCAGCTTCACCTGCCCCTTTCTGCCGGCCACCCTAGCCCTGACGTGGCACCTCTCTCTGGGCATATCCCCACTCCCCAGCCATGTTGCCTCCAGCCAACGCATCCCCACATTTCTCCATCGCAGGGTGTGCTCAGGGCATAGCCACAGAAACAGCCCCAGCATCCATGCACATAGCCATTTGGGAGCAGATCCAGAGACCAATGTGTTCCAGCTTGGACACCCTTGATCCAACATCCGCTCTGCACAAACGTATCCCTCAGGAGAAGGAAAACAAAAGCAGGGATGATTTAAAAGGAGAATAAACCCCCTCCTTCTGTTGGACTTTGTCCTTGCCCAGAGGAGGAATCACCTACTGCAGGAGTTTGATTGGGGTAAGTAATAGACCACCTTAAGCTGAGATGACATCTCCTATGAATGCTGCATTCAACAGTGGACAGGCCATATGCAGAAATAAACAGGGACCCAGGACACACTGGCAGCTCTTTAAAAGATTGTTAATAATGTGCTGTTCACGTTCCTCAGAGACTGCTGCCATGGTCTGCCAGTAACAGACGCTGGCAGTCCTGATGGGGAGTAACTCCTGCCGTGACAGAGCCTTTGCCTGGCGTCAGGCACGAGCCCAATCTGCCTTTCCCCTGGCCCTGTCCCATCAAGACCATCAGCACTGGGAAGGGGAACACAGTCCTGCAGCAAGGACCCCAGTGATGCAGGCAGCACAGAGGAGACATGAGTGTGCACCAGGGCACAGGACAACCTCAGGTTTTACACCCAAGTCCTGGTGAGCTGAGGGAGCCTTGTGTGTAGGGCTGGTGGTTTCCAGCACGGACCCAGACCTTGAAAGCACGAGGGGACTCTGGGGGTGGTGATAAGATGCTGCTCCAGACCTGGCAGGGTAGGGTTGTTAGGGGGCAGGACTGGACCTGCAGCTAATGAGGCCAAAAGGACAGTACCTGGAGAGCAGGACATCAGTAGGACAGCCTGGCATGACATGCATCCATCACCACTAGCCACTTCTCCCACTGCAGCTTGTGAGCCAGCATCTCCATGGTTGTCCTGGAGCTTGAGCAAATAAGGTCCAGGGCAGAGTGGTACAAGGGAGGGTGAAATAGAAAATCATTCAAACTGCCACACTTCTGTGCAACCCACCTCCCCAGGCCCAAGTCAGCCTGAATCTGGCCCATTAGCTCCCAGCACTGGGCATGGGGATGAGGGAAAGAGCAGAGAGCTTTCCCCCTTTCCCATAGACAGACATCAAAATGTGTCAGGCTGGAAATCTCCCAAGAGCAGCTCCCTCCTGGGCTTCACTGCTGCTTCCTGTTCTCGGGGGCAGGAAATACCAAGCAAACAGCTCCGTGCATGACTTCAAAACTTCCACTTCCAGCGCCGGCTGCAAGATGAGGATGGAGGAGTCTGCATGTCGGGAGCAGCCTGCCTAGAGACTTTGCTCCCATGGACGAGACCCCCTCCATCTCTCCTCTGCCCGTTGGGAAGTCAGGTGCCCAGGAACAGCTTCTCCTAGCCCTTAAGTTCCAACTCAAGAGGTGGTTACACTAAGGTCCTAGGCTGTCAATCCTGATGCTGTTCATTTGCTTTTGCTCTCTGCCTCCACTCAGAGCCAGGCAAATAGATGTATTAGTAACTGCACAGAAAATGAGACTGCACTGTGCACCGTGAGGCTGCTGCACTTACCCCTTGTGAACATGGGTAGCCATTACAGCACAAGAGCTTTTGCAGTCCCCCCAGTGCGGTCAGCATGGACTGCACACTACAAGCTTTGCATGGAAAAAAAAACCTCATTGCTGCTCCCCTTCCCCATTAGGTAATAGCCTCCCCTCCCCACAGCCTGGGGTGGTGTGCCCCATCTTCTTGTCTCCATTCAGGTTTTTGAGGGTTGGTTCAGCCCTGCCCTGCTGTGCTAGGAGCTGCACAACAGCACAGAGTGACTGCCAGTAGATGAAAAAGGTCTGTTTCCCCCACTTCGCTGGTTAGAAATAACAAGGTAGTGCCTGGCCTGGCTCTGACAGGACTTCCAATTGATCTGTTGATCACCCAGCAGTTCATTAGGCCAGGCAGCAAGGAGCAAACGTGGGATGGGAGCTGATGGCTCAGAGCAGGGTCCACCCTGTGGTTCTTCATCTCTGTGCCCCGGGGTGCAGGGAGAGGCCCCTCTGCATGACTGCCATCCAGGTCTCACTGGAGCAAATGTGCCCCGGGGGGGGTCCTGCATCAGAGCTGGGCTTTGGGACTGTCCCCCAGAGACACTTGCCTCCTCCGGGGCACTGCTGGTCCCTGCCAACACCCTCCCGGCGGCCCCGACGGCCCCGACGCAGGGTCCCCGCAGGCAGAGGCAGGAGCTGGCAGTGCACCCCGCATGCGTGTAAGAGCCCAGATGTGCCCAGCACAACCTGAGCCTGGCAGGGGAGGTCACTGCCTCATTTGCCTGCCGTGAGCTCCCCACGCTGCTCGGCATCTCGGCTCTTGGCCCGGGTATGGATGGAGCCAGCTGCTCCTGGCGCCGGCGCTCGTCTCTGCCAGGCGCTGAGCCATCTGCCTGGCAGGGCCAGCCACACCTGCTGGGAAGGAGACAGAAGCTGGGCAACCTCCCCGCCTTTGCGGCTTTCCGGCTGGCGGCATCACACGGCGGCTCCAAGAGGGTTCGTGTGTTTGCACAAAGAGAAAAGAGATAAGGGGATGCTTCTCCCCCACCACCCCCAAAGCCTGGCCGTGGCTGGGCACCTCGTGAGAAGGGTGGGTACCAAAGTGAATCTCAGGCCGCGCCATGAACGGAGCCATGTGACCTCTCCAGGGACCAGCCGAGGGATGAGATGTGTGCCCCAAGCCCCTCTGCCGGGACGATCCACGGCACAGGCAGCCCCATCCCCAGCACTGCGCGGAGTCTGCTGCCAACGCCCAGTGCAGGAACCAGCAAGGACCAGAGAGCGGCTCTGCCCCAAGCAGGCAAGGGGGTCTTTGCTCCCAGGAGAGCAGGCATTTCAGAGGAGACATACTCAAACAGCTGGCTCGGGACAGTAATGATGTGTCCCCCTCCACAGTGTCAGGGCTGGCAACTGGTGTTGTTCAGAGCCCACGTGCACCCGCCGCCGCGGTCAGTGGTGTGATGGAGAGCGGCAGAGGGGACCCGATGGCTCTGCCCTCTCCTGCTGGGATCACCCCATCCTGCCTCTCTGCACCAGGATCTGCGGCAGCCAGAGATGTGCCACATGCTGCTTCTCCAGCTCCTGGTGTGTCAGGGCCAGGCGGCACCACGGCACCGAGGGTGCAGGATGCTGCCACCAGCCCTCACATCCCAGCCCCGCTGCCAGGAACAGCACCAGTTAGGTGCTGGGATGGAAATTCCCTCCCAGTCCGGGCTGGGGTCTCCTGGCCTCTGGGGTGGCAAAGCCAGGCAGCAGGACAGGCAGAAACGATGGAGAGATCTCCAGACACCCCATTGCTGAACATCCCACAAGTGGCTCTTCTGCCCTGTCTTGTTTCTCCTCGGTGGGATGAGGCAGCTGACGGGCATCGCAGAGTGGTGATTCCCGCAGCATGGCTGGCTTCTCCCACCCCAGGGGAGCCAGGGCTGCTCTGCCACTTTGGCACCCAAGTGTCACGGCTGGCAGCCTGGCAGACCCTGCTGCTGCCGCTGAGCCCAAAACCAGCCTGGAGACCTTCCTCCAGTCCCCCACAGGGCCAGGTCACACCAGACCTTTGTCCGCAGTCCAGTCAAGGCAGGGAAGTGACCCCTGCTTTTGAGGGGTTGGGAATACAGAAAAATTATCCTCTGAGAAGGCCTCCTTGCCCAAAACTCCAGCCCCAGCAGCTCTCCTGAGTACACACAGCTAAGAGGTGTCCACACGGAGCTCAGCTCCTCCTGGGCATCATGCAAAGGCAAGCCTGCCAGCTCCCCCATCCTCTGGGGCAGCTCGCCCCTGGGCTGCTGGCACAGTGGAGCTCAGCAGGACCAACCCTCTAGCTGACAGAATAGCAAATGGGGGCACAAAAGATCCTCCTGGATGGTTTGGTCTGGGTTTAGTGGCCTGCCTAGGAATGAGGATCCGTGGCCCTGCCCGTTTCCAGCTTCACCTTCCTCAGGTATGGTGGCAGCCTGCTGACATGGCTGCAGCTTTGCTCTACACAGGAGAGCCTGAGCTGGGCTGGGGAGAGGAGGTGGACCAATATGAGCACTGTTAGTCCAGCAGATGTGGATGTCCCAGATCAGCCGCCTGCACAGTCCTGGAAACGGGGACCATTGCAATCCTCTGCAAACACCTCCATCCCAGCAAGTATCTTGGCTCTGGCAGGGAGGCAGAGGTGCTCTCAGGACATGGTGCATTCAGCCTATTTCTTCTGATGACCTCAGAAAAGGTGAATTGCCTCCTGGCATCCACTGATGATGTCTCCGCCAGGCAGAGCAAGAGTGGAGGGTGACGGCAGACACAGCTCCCACACTACTGACGCCACAAGTATGCTGAGGCCGGGCAGACAAGTCCTGTGACTCCCCATGTGCCCAATGTCCCCCAACCGCCGTCCCAGCCAGCTGACACCCCAGTGCATGCCACAAAGCTCTGTGCTGGTCACGGGTCTGCTCAAGCACACGATGCTCCTGGCTGCAGCAGAGGACTTGGAGGAACAAGAGAGGTTGAATTGTGAATCCAGCTGCCCTGGGAAGCACCTGTGACACCCCAGCCTGGCTTTGACATGGCACAGAAAGCAGGTAGCAGCAACACTGAGGAGCTTAGCAGCTGGTCCTAAATTTTGTGTGAGCATTCGGGGGGATGCTGACCCCCGCTGGGGTCCTGCTGAGACCCAACGCTTTCACTCAGCCCCACCTAGGTGCCTGCTCCCCACCATCCCACCCACTTCAGGACCAGCCTGCCAGCCTGCAGTGGAGGGCTCAGGCTGGTTCTTGCCCGTGCCCAGGGCTTCCTCCCCCCATGTGGCTGTCCTGCCCCATACGATGAACCCTGCCAGCTGGTGCCACCCACACCTCCCGCTGACACCAGCCCAAGCCCACCCGAGTGGGCACCTGATGGCTCCTGCAGCATTTTGCAAACCTCCTCCTGCAGCAGCTTAGGAAAACTTTGTTCCAGGAAAGCTGCTATGACCTTGACCTGGAGTAACTCTGTGGTGGTGGCTGCAGGAGGGGACATGAGCTCAGCAGCCTGTCTGATGGGAAAAAAACACACAGAGCAACCTCTCTCCTTCCTTTCTTCTCTCTCTGCCATCCATTTGGTGGGCAATGCGGCCTCGCTGCAGCTTTATCTTGGTTCTTTAAAAGGCTCCCTGGCTGACATGCACACCGTATGGGAGCAGTCAGCCGAGGAGAGCTGTAAATCTCTGAAGGCCTCATCTTGCGGGGCACATTAGCTGTTTTAAACTTGTCAGCTTTCAGCGATGGAAATTGACTGTTCAAAGCCATTCTTCCCTCCGCAACCTGCTCCATTTTACGCAGTGGAGAACGTGCTGCATCCCCATTGTGTCGGAGCAGGGGGCTGTGCATCCCCCCACGTGCGTCCTCGGGGACTGTGTGCACTTTAGGGATGTTTCTCGAGATCTCACCAGGGCTACGAATGTCTCCAAGCCATCTCCTTCCATTCTCTCCCCTGCAATCCTGCCCTCACCTGGAGGTGAGGATGGGGATATGTGACCCCACAAAGCACGCCCGTCCACGCCACCTGGCTTTCCGTTGTCCGTCCACACAGGATGACACCAGATCCCACTGAAGCTGAGTCTGGGAAGCTTTATGAAAAACAGCCCGAGTTTCAAGGTGAGCTGGTGGGGTTCAAATGCAGCACTCTGTGTGTGTGCGTGTGTGTGAGCTCCAGCATCCGGCACAGCCTTGCACGCAAAGCCCAGGGACACGCAGCCTGGCTGCTCCGTGCCCACCTGGGGAGGATGCTCCCGCTGCCGCTGCCCTCACGGCGGCTCTGCCAGCACCAACAGCTCATGAGCTGTGTCAGGAGTGCAAAGCGTGGGGGCTGCGAGGAGGAAAAGCTCTGCTTGAACAGCTCTCCCGGAGGCAAACTCCCACACAGGCATCTTCTCAAAAGGGCACGTGACCCCATCCACGCATCCAGCCTGGGCATCCCACAGATCTGCCGTGGAGCCAGCGCTTCATGGGTGCCCACCTCGCCCCCCCCTCGCCCCCCACTCGTGCGTGCAGCTCAGCTGAGCGCAGCCATCCCTCTCCATCCTGCTGGGCACACGGTTCGTCTCCGCAGATGCTCCCCAGCCCCTGTGAAGGACCCGGAGAGGAGACCCTGGAGCAGACATGGCCCTTCGTCCCCCTCCCCCTGGGACAAATCCCCGTGTTGTGCTTTGCAGCCGTCGCCCCAAGGAGCCCACCTGCACGGGGGGGTGTCTGAGGAGCAGCTTCACCCCTGGGCGAACGCGGCCACCCTGAAGCAACCCCCCGCAGTGCCCGGCGAGCAGCAGCTGCGGCGTGTCTGCGGAGGGAGCGTGACAGCCACGCTCGGACCCAAATCAGCCCCGGGTCCCTGACCCTCCCCGCTCGTGGGGTCAGGGCGGCTGTGACAGTGGAGACGAGGGGGGCCCGGAGCAGCTCCTGGCACCGGGTGATCAGCGCTGCGAGCCCTGCGTCAGAAAGCATCGCTTCCCACCGCCGCCGATTTCTCTCCTTGGTTACGGGAGGCAGGGGGAAGCAGTCCGGGTGGGAGGGGGGCATCTGGGCCAGGGAGCGCGGGGGACCTGGCGCAGCACGCGGAGCGATCCGTCGCAGGCGCGAAAATCGTTGCCCCCGAATTAGCCAAGTGCCGGATGACGCACCCGCGCTCGCAGCCGGCGGGTAGGAGGGGGAGGACGGCGGTGGCAGCGGGCAGCCCACCCGTGCCACGGCCACCGGGCAGCAGCGGGGCCAGCGACCGGGAGAGGCTGCCGGGAAGGCGAGAAGGGTGCCGGCCGCCAGCGCCGCCGTGCCCCCCCCCCGAGCACGGCTCCCAGCACGCCCCTGCTCCGCAGCCTGCACGCTCCCTGCAGCGTCCGTCTGTGGCGATGCCCAGAAATAATCTGGCAGCAAAGCAGAGCCGGAGCCGCGTCCACCCACTGCTCCACGTGAGCGATGGGGAGCGGAGAGGGCGAGAGGCGCCAGCTGGGCCCCTCGCTGACACTGTGGCCCTCTGATAACGCTGGATTTGGGTCCTGCAAACCCGCGACAAGGGGGGTGCCAGCGTGGGGGGAGCAGTTAAGCTTCCTATCACCTGCAGGGCAGTGCTTCCTCGGAGACCCTGCCAGCCCACCTCCCCGAGGGCAGCGGAGAGGCTCCAAAAGTGGGGAGGGTGCACACGCATCCCGAGCCCTCTGCCGAAGCACGGCACGGGTCCCGACGCCGGTCCCGCAGCCTCGGCCACGCACCCCGGCTGCAGGGACAGCAGGGCCCACATGAAAAGCCTGATTTGCAGATTGCTGTTCATGACACGGTGCTCCAGCCCAGCTAAGGCCGATGGGTTGGTTATTATATCGACAGCATAAACGTGTCGCAAATTGCCTGAATTAGCCGTGTGCCATGAACAGGTTTATGGATAATGGGATGCAGAGCCCTTTCAGGAGCAGGCAGCTCACAATCCAGTTAGACAGCTCCAGCCCCAGCCGTTCCCCGCTGGAAGATGAAAGCCCATCGGATACACCGGACAAAAGCCAACGTGCCTCTCGTGTGTAAGCAGAAGTGCCCTGCGGGCAGGATCCAGCCCGGCTAGCACAGCCTGCTCTCCCAGCTGCCGCCACCTCCTCTGTCCTCCTCACCTGATTTTTTTTTTTCCTTGGGGAAAAAAATTCTCCTTCTCTTCCCCAGAAGATACTTTCCCTTAGGGTGTGGGGAGGGGGATGCTGTTACACTCCACTTTTGTGTCCAAATTGTATAGCAAGGACTTTGGGCAAAATACCCTGTTGCGCACCCAGGGCTGTCCTTAGCTTGGACTTTTGAATTAAAAACTCACCAGCTGTACTGACTCGGCCCCAAGGCTGACCAGGTCCAGGGTCACATCTTGCAGCAGCTCTAACAGGGTACAAGGGAGGACCTAAGGGCTGAATCAGCTCTTGCTGGGTTTTCTGTGCATGGATTGACCTGATCATTTTGTTTGATCCATGTTTAGCTTTTGGGTTTCCTGCAGCAAGGCGTTCCCCAGCTTCCTCCCAGACACTCAGCCGGACTGAAAGGGGTTGGGTCACTGTGGTTAAAATGTGGCCAGTCTGACGTCCTTGGCTGGGCTTTCCTCTGAGTCTGCAGCCTCTCAGCCTGGACCTGAGCCCTTCTGAGTGTTTTCAGCGGGGCATGGGGTGTCACACCACAATCTGGAGAGCATCCCCGTGGGGCAGCAGAAGGTCTGGAGGGGCCCTGGTTCAACATGCATCCCCACTCTGCACCTCTGCAAGAGAACTGGCTTTAAAAAGGGGTTTATTAATGTCCACTGGCATCTCGGTGCAGCAGGCACCAGGCGGGAGCGTGCAGGGGAGAGAGACAAAGAAAAAGCCAGCAGCGGTGGGGAAGGGCCAGGCTTGCCTCCCTGCACAAGCGCTTTTCTTCAACCAAGTGGCGAGAAAGCAAAACTGAGAAGTGCCTAAAATTAGAGCTGCCAAACCCCAGCTGGGGAAGCCTGGAAAGATCCCCAGGCCCTGGAGCCTTGGGCGAGCTGCATAAAAGGCAGCGGAGGGGAAGGGAAGGGAGCTTGGGGACCACAGCAAGTAGAGCAAGGCACAGTGGGAGCGGGGAGCGGATGGCTGCCTTCCCCCACCCCGACATCCCACAGCCTGCTCGTGACACCCCCTCCCTGTGTGCACGGGGGGACGGATGCACGCCCCACGCCGCAGCCCAGCGGGACCTGCTGTCCCTCTGAGGGCATCTGTTTGGGGACGCAGCTGTTCTGGCGCAAGCGGGGACAGGGCGGGTATGGCCCCAGTGCTGTGAGCGCCCCCCAGTCAGACATCCCGGCTTGTTTGCCTCTCCAGGAGACCCACGGACATCACGCTGGTGCCTGGAGAGGTCCACACACTTGGGGACCACTCCCTCAGCCCAGGGGCTGAAAAACACATAGCTGGGGCATTCCTCAGTGGGGCTCAGAGCCCCATGTGGTATCCCCTGCCTTACACCCTGCCACAAAGCCAGCTGAGCTTCTGGAGGAGCAGGAATAACTGAGGAGGCCAGAGGCTGGGTGACTTGGGCCACCGGTGCCCTCATAGGTGGGCATTCACCTCCACCCAGCAAACCGGGATGGCAACCCTATAACCCCCCAGCTACGCAACCCAAGGTATCTTCCTGCCCAGGGAGACACAGTCGATGAGTCAAAAGCACAAGCTCTGCCATCAGCCAAAGGCTCCAACCCAGCTGAGGTCCAAGATACCATCCCCCAGGCCTGCTCCTCCCACAGAGGTGAGAGCAGACATGGCCAGGACCATTCCCACCAGCATCCCAAGGCTCCTCTGGATTCACAGAGCAGAAGCTCGGATGGTGCCATCCCGGCCCCAGCAGTGCGGGTGGCAAAGTCACCAGCCGTGCACCAGACAGACAACTAAACCTGAAAAGGCAGCAGCTTCACAGACAGCCGGTGACTTTGCACTGAATTTGGCTTCCCAGCTCCTATTTGTCATGATCAAAGCGACCGAGGTTTAGCGCCAGCTTCACTGAGCTCAAGAGATGCTATAAAATGGCTGAGTCAAGGGCAGGTCTATATCATTTCCCTCGGTAACTGCAAAAATCACAAAGGCAGCCGTACCCTGACACCTGGTGAAAGCCTGGTCCCTGCCTTCCCCAGTGCTAGGACCCCACTCTAATCAGTCCTTTCTGCATGCCACAGAATCAGACCCTAGCCACTTAATTTGGAGTAAATCAGCCCCTGCTTGACATTTGTCCATGACTCAGTGCTAGATATGTCCAAAATTACCCAAGGAGGAGGTAGACGCATTGGACAGGAGCTGTAGAGAAAGGGTCTTGGGGGGAAATTCACGCCAGAGGGATGCCCTGGGAGTGGCTTGCCCTAAGCTCATTGCTGCCTGTCCTCCTGGCAGCCTCAGGTCCCAGTGTGAAAGCAAGTGTGTGCTGTGACAACCAAGGGAGAGTGTCCTGGCTCTGCTCCGCCACCCCAGCTCCTGCCTTTGGCACGGCCAGCACCGCAGGATGTGCACCCAGCGGGAACAGGGCTGGGATGGAAGAGAAACAGGTGGCCATGGGGGACTGGTCGGGACCAGAGGCTTGCATGAGATTGGTCACTGGTAGATGCAGACAGTGACACAGCTGTTGCTGGGAGGAGGATAGGACAGGCAGAGTGGGATGAGACAGCCAGGAGATGATGGAATGGGATGTCACGGGAGAGGACCGTTGGGACAAGACAGGATGGGACAGGATAAAACAGAGGGGATGGCATGGCATGGCATGGGAACAGATAAAACAGAGGGGATGGGATGGGATAGGATGCAGTGAGACAGGATAAAAAAGGGGATGGGATAACATATGATGGGATGGGATGGGATGGGATGAGACAGGATAGGATGGATGGGATGGTGTAGACAGGACATGATGAAGCAGTGACTTCAGCAGTGATGGAAGGGACAAGAAGTCCTCCTGGGAACCAGCTCCCTGGGGCCACACTGGGCTGGCCCAGCCAACACCTCCTGGCTTGAGGCAGAGCCCAGCACAGTGCACTTGCCCAGCAGCCCCAGCAACCCCTGCCAGCCCCGCTGGCCTGCCCCCCGTGCCCTGCTGGGCACTGCACCGCAGGTGGGGAGCCACGTGCGAGGCCCAGCACAAGCGTCTCGCACTTTCCCATGGGGAAGCGAATTGCTCCCTGGAGCATGAGATCTGATTAGATTCGTGACACACCGCAGCGTGGCAACAACGTGATAGCCAGGCCCGCAGTGTGTGCCCCGCGCCCGACCCATGTCCTCCTGGGGCTTTGGGGGCTGATGCACGGCAGGAGGGTCAGGAACGGCTTGGGGAGGGGACAGTCTGGCATGCTCCGGGATGTGTCCAGGCTGAGAGATGGGAGATGGCAAGGACAGGGTCAGGGCTGGCTGCCAGTGTGGCTGGGTGATGAGTTCGGCTCAGCTGGCTGCACGCTCCCCTGGGGCAGCCACCAGCCCTGGGGACTGTGGGAGGGATGGAGGGGGGGTCTGAGGTTACCCCACCCTGCTGGTTGGCTACCCCATCCCTGCCTCCCGCCGGATGCGAAATGATGCTGTCTCACCTCTGGCTGGCAAGGCAGCTGCTGTGCTGTGGGCAAGCACAGCTTGCCCATCCTACTGGGGCAGCAGCTGACGGAGACCCCAGAGAGCCCCAGGCAGCCGGAGGTCAGATGAGATGCACGGCCGGTAGAGGAGGGATCTTCAAAGGCCTCTCAAGGCGACAAACAGTACCTGTTCTGCAGTTTACCCTTCACATTTGCTGCCTCTAACGGTTTCTGAGCGATGCCTGCCTCTTTATTTGAGATCTTTTAACAGCTGTCTGATAGAGAAGACCTTTATCTTGCCTCTCCTGGGCTCCCATCCAACACCAGTCTCTGGAGGTGGGGAAGAAGGGGAAAAAAAACAGAATTCGCTCCTGACCGAGAGCCTCACCTAATCCACCGCGTGTGGAAAATTACTGCCACCGCACGGAGCCCAGCCCTGGCCCCTTTCCCACCCTCACCAGCCAGCGCCTGCTCCTGTGGCTTTTGTGCCTGGATTTTTTTTCTCTCCTCTTCCTGCTGGGAGAATGGGAACTTCGGCGTTTGGACAAACCCTTGAGAAAACAACTTTACACGTGCTTAGGGCACTGAGTCGTTTTTTTATTTAGTTTCGTCTGATCCTGAGACAGATTTGCCTAGAATCACTGTGCAGGCTGTAAAAGCTCCCACCCAACTTGCCAGCCCACCACCCAGTATCAGCAGACCAGGGACCACTTGTGCCAGTAGCATTGCTGGGAGTCTGCTAAGCTGTGCCAGCGCTGCAGGCTGTGGCACCAAGCTTTTCCCCCTCCAGGCACAGGTCCAGCCTTGCAGTGTCACTAAGTCCAGCTCAGCGTGCTCCACAGCCCTGCCCCAGCCCTGGCCACCTCACGGCCACACTTCCACCCTGAAGGGCATGGTGTGAAAAAGCTCTTTGGGATGGTGTCAAGCTTCAGAGCAGGTGACCTCCTTCCTCTGCTCAGTACAGACACAAGGCTAGGAATCACCTCTGCCACTTCAAGATACCTGCATGTAGACCTCTGCAGATGAAGGTAGCCCTCCCTGGATGGCTCCTTCACAGGCAGAAAGACCAAGGCACTGCAAGGCTTTCTCTGAGCTCTTCCAACATCTCTTTCAGCACAAAATGGATTGTACCCTGGGGTCCATTGCTTGGGCCCTTGCTGGCCCCAAGGGATAAAGGCACCGGGCTGTGTTTGTGCTGTCCACAGCAGCAGCTCAGTCAGCATCTCCTTTTGTCTCCAGGACATGCAACTGTATGGTCCTACAACATGCTCGCCAGCAGTTTGGAAAACACTTAGTCCTGGAACCGGGACTAAACACACACAGGTGCAGAGTTTCTTCCCATCTGGATGCTCTGGACAGAGCTTTGCCTCAGGAAAGATGTGCACAAACCTTCCCATACTGCTAGCTGGGAAGAAAGGGTTGTTACCCTAGATCACAGTTAGGGAAACTGAGTCACACGGTGGTAAATCTCAGAGCTCAGAGAAAGGTTGTTTGCCTAATTTTGTCTTGCCTGTGAATATCAGGCAGAAGAAAAAAGAAATGTAAATTGTTTCCTATGGTAAATAAACCACCAAGAGCCACCCATTTTACCTCCTGTATTCTCTGTTTCACATCATCTGATGGCCAGTTCAGACCGAGGCATTTGCAACCCCTGCACCATGTGCGACTCCAGACTTAGCATCACCTCCTCATCGCTATGTGATCGGCTATGTAAATCACATGGGATTTGCTTTCTTCATTCCTCGAATGGTTTCCGAGCTATAAAGCACTTCCAGCATAGCTGCCAAGCTAAACCTGTGTGATCTTGCCCCGGGCCACTGAGATCTGAGCCCTGGATACAGTCCGTGACTGTACCCCAAAAGGACCTCACCAGTATGGCTGATGGCACTCACCTCACCCTGAGAGCTGAGGGGAGGGAGAGGGAGAGGACAACGATGCAAACCCATTTCCTAATCTGGAAAGTGTAAAGGCAATGCTGCCCGTGCACACAATGAGTGTACAAATAAAAATGCAGCACAACTGCAGGGTTGTTGGTGCCAAATATTTATAGTTTGATTGCACCTGAAGTCCCTCCCCAGGCCTGGGAGAGGGGAGGCAGCTGCAGCCTGGCTGCTTGGGTGGAAAGAAGGGAAAAAAACTGCTGCTTTGGGCAAATAAAGCAGGGGGAGGCTGGATTCACGCTTGGGTGGGTCAGCGTGGTGCTCTCCGGCAGCGTGCTTTGGAAATACCAGCCCCCTCCACAGCCACCCCGCCGGCGCTGGCAGCCCCCTGCATGGCCAGGGGTCAGCTGCTGTCACTGGCTGGATGCTCGGGGATCCATGGACTGGCAGGAAGGGTGCTGGGGTAATCTTTTGCTAAGAGGGGATGCTGGATAACATTTTCTGAAGTGTCTTCAGGATTTAAGGGCCCAGCTCTGCAAAGGAATGGAAATTGCAGGAATTAGGTACCTAAATAAGACTAAGGCACTTGAAAGCCACTCTGGATCAGGCTTTTAATTTACTCTTTAACCATACAGTAAGAAAGCCTCTTGAAAGATAAGGGCTGTATTATAGGCACACAGTAGATGTTCCTCTAACCTGGTCCCCTGTTTCCATCAGGGCTGATGCCGGGTGCCTGGGGAAGAGATTACAAATGTGGCTGGTGTGTGTAATGCTTCCTTGCTCTCCTGATCTCCAGGCATTCATGGAGTGGGGTTTTCTGAGCTAGAGAGGTGCTGCCTTTCTGCTTAAGAGCTCTCCACAGGCTTTTTTCTTCTGTCTTTCAACTCTCACACCTCCCATGCGAAGTGGGAGCACCCGCTCCCCATGCAGTGAGGAGTTCCCCTTAAGGATGCTCCACAGAACAAACATCTCCTCGAGTTTCCTTTGAACCTGGCCCCTGCTAACTTCATTTCACCTAGATCTCAGTTGGTATATGAGAAGAGGCAGCGAACAGCCATCCATTTTCTCCCTGCTGTTCAGAGGTCTCTGCTTCCAGGAACCACATCTTCCACCACAGGGAAGGATGGTCCCAATGACAGGGAACGAAACGAGTTCACACCCCTTGTCATGGCTGGCTTTGGACATGGTTTTCTTTTCCATTCATGACCAAAACAAAGAAATACAGAAGAAAATCTCGTCCTGCCACATTCACTGGCTCACCGCATTTCACAAGTGACCTTGGAGCTCCCCACTGTGCTGAGAGTGTCTCTGAAGCTCAACGCTGCTTCCAGAGGTGGGGAAACTGAGCCACAAGGCAATTACTTAGATTTCTTCTGATCACCTAGTAACTCCACGTGAGAAGGTAAAAAAAGGCTCCCAAAGCCTGATCATTGCCTTTGGAGGTCAGTCCAGCCAACATCGCTGGAGCATTTATGTTCTACTTTTCCTTAGGTGGATTTATCTTCACCACTACTGCTTGTTCACATTACTAGATTTTAGCATCCAAAATAGCGAGAGCAGGTAAACTGAGGCACCAGAGGGGCTCCTACAGCCTAACCAAAATCGCACAGAAAGGTGGTAACACAGGTGTAGGTACACCCACACCTGGACCCTTCACCCTCTGGCCTGGTTGGGTACTTGGGGAAGTGGGATGGCAGCAGTTGGGTGGAGGGGCCACAGCGTACCCACAGCCCCACGGCTCCCCGAGGGACTGCGCGGAACCGGGGGAGCCTGGCAGCAGAGGCAGGGATGCAGAGGCAGGGACATGAGCATGGGCTTACCAGCCCCAGCCAGGCAGCTGATTAAAATGCAGTCCGGCCACCCCGGGCCTGTCCCCACCGTCTCCCGGCTTTAAATAATAGCTTAATTATCTCATTTACATTTGGCTCCTTTCAGGGAGGCACTGCAGTTGATTAACATTTTCCCTCCCGGTGGCTCGCTCTGCGTCCCCGTTGCACCCCACCCTTCCCACGCTGTTGGTCCCGCTCCTGCAGGCACGGGTCCCTGGCTCCTCTCGCAGTTGCCCACTGCAGCTGGCCTCCAGCCCCACTCCTCTCACCGGGTCGGGGCTCTCCAGGGCTCTGGAGATGCGGAGACCCAGCTTGCAGATGGCCACAACAGACACAGATGCTGGAGGATGGGAATAGATGCCCTGGCTGGACAGTTGCATGTTGAAGGCTCTCCTCATCTTCTCCCCACTGCTCACCGGTGCTCGTCGGTGTCCTGCCATTGCTTTGCTGCCAGAGCTGCCCCTGATCTCTCCCCACGTTCCCATTTCCACCCCTCACTGGGCAGCTTTTAACTTTCTTTTTTATCTTCTCTTTTTAAATCTCCTTTGAAAGCTCCAGCCAAACACTGAATTCCTTTGAAGAAGAAGAAAACGTCTCTGTGGGTTGCCCTTTCTCACCGACTGGAGCTGCGGGAGATCCCAGTGCCCAGCCTGGAGAGGGGAGCTGCTGCCCAGTGGCTCCCCTGGCCCCAGCCACATCCCCAAGGGTGTTTCTGGAGGAGACCAGGACTGGAGACATCACCAGCCCTCATCTCCTGGCCCCTCCAAGCCCCCTACCGGGTTTCCCAGAAAACCCAGGTTGTGCTCCTATATCACTTGGGGTCTTTGGGACAATTTAGTGTCCCCTGCCAAGCTGAAGGGCAGATTTTGCAGCAAATTCATGAGTAATTAGCTCCCCAGGCACCCAAAGCAGGGAAGGGGCCAGAAGGATGCGTGTGGCACTGGACTGCCCGCTCCCCCCCACCAACCTGTCACACCGTATGCCGAGCGAGGACAGGACCTCACGGACAGGGGACAGGGAGGTGATGCCACCAGAACCCCACACCACTAGCACTGGCCTGACACAGCCAGCCTGGGGGAGATGAAGGTCCTCAAAGGCTCCTCAGTAGACCGGCTTATTGCTGCACGAGCCCGTGCCCTGGCAGCCCCTTTCCCCCCCCCGCTCCGTCCTCTCGTCCCCCTTCCCTGGCTCAACGCAGCCCCAGCGGCTCCATCCCTCCCTGGGCTTGGCACAGGCGGCCGAGCCACGGCACAGCGCTGCAGGCCCTGCTGCTGAATTACAATCTCCTGCATGAGTGGCAGGCGTTTCCAGATAGTCCTATTGATTTTGTGTAGCCTCCAAAACCCCCGTTCCTGCTGCTAATTTAGCTGGGATGGCCGCGTCGTCCCTTCTCTTGACGAAGTGTGCAGCGAAACCCTTTGATCCGCTCCCTCTCGCTCCCTTCAAACAGCCCCCCATTGCCAGGAGAGTTTGTGCTTCAGTGCAGAGGTGCTCTTTTTGGAACATATATTTTTAATGGGTATTTCAGACGTGGCGCAGGCATGAGGGAGTAATTCTCCTGTGCCCTGGTATTTACATATTTTCCAGCATGCACAGCACAGGCAGGGGAAGGTTTCACAGAGGGAGCACAGCAAACAGGAAGGAAAGAGCTTTGTGCTTTGTATCGCCAGGGCCCAATTACAGCCTGAAAGGCAGGGAGCCCATCCGGGTATTGCCCTCTCCAGCCAGTCCAAGCTGCAATTATAGTCCTCGCCAGACTCAGCAGGATCTGGAAAAAAAAAAAATCTCGAGAGCTTAAAAAATGATCACTAGCTCACTCTTCGGGGCGCAGGGATTTTAGGGCACCATCTGCTCACTCTTCTCTGCCAACACAGATCCTAAAAACTACTGGGTTTTACCTGGCTTCTGAAAGAAAACAAGGGCTAGGGAGAACCCAAACGCTGACCACTGTGCTGGCAGTGAGGGCCAGGAGACCGGGGAGGTGATGCTGCAGGGAGGGGGCTTCAGGGATGTGGCTGGTGATACGGCCAGGGAGGGCTTAGGGTGTGCAGAGGACGTGGGAGGAGATCCTGCACAGCAAAGGTGACGGGAGATGCGCAGGGGAGCTGGGATGAGGTTCCCCCCTCCCACTGCGAGGGCTGACAAGACCAATCTTCCCGCAGACTCACATGGCTCCCAGACCTGCGGCATGCCCAGGCATCGCTCTGCAACCCCAGGAGCTGGCAGGAGCCCTCTGACAGCACCCGTTACCTGGAGGGACTGCACAAAGCCAGATACCCCCTGGGGTACGTCACACCACAATTCAGGTCTCTTCTGAGGCCACCCTGCAGCCACCGCAAGCCATTCAAGGCCACTTAACACCCCCCTCCCCAAGCTATTTGCCCCATCGGGGCAGCACTGCTGGGGCCCTGCCTGCAGGTGCCCTGCCACTCCTGCTAGCTTGGTTGCCCTCAGGGTGGTTGACACTGTGGGGACAAGGGTGTGTTGAAGCAGAGGATGGTGGCATTGCTGCTTGAGGACCCGTGCTGGGGACCAGAGGAGGCAGAGTGGCTGGCTCTCCAGGGGAACCTGTCTCCACAATCAGTCCTGCATGCTGCTCCCAGCTGCATGTCATTGACCAAAGCAAGATCCTCTGCCAGTGACAGTGTCTTCCACTTTTGCGGGGCAGTTTCTAGGCGATGCACTGAAAAAAGTGAGCTGCAGAGATAGTAGGAAGAGAGAAAAAGAGCTATATGGGAATGTTGTGCATCGTGCTAAACCCAGCAAGCTCTATTTTTGAGCCATACCAACAAATACTTAAGTGGTGCAAGTTTCTCAGCTGAAGCAGGCTCTTGAGTGAGCCAGATTTGACCTTCAGGCACTGCTAGGACTAAGTAACACGCAAAGGTAGGGTTTGTCCCACTAAACTTAATGCACCAAGTACCACCACACTGCTGTCAAGGCATATGAGTTCTGTTTGCTTTGAAGCTCTTCCAGCCTCAAAGTCCTGCCTGGCAATTATACACATTTTCAGGTCTAAATTTGTTGGCCTGTCTCTAGGCATATGCTGTACGATATGATATGGAGCATTTGGGCATAGATTTCCGTGCAGCAGCGCCGTCTGCTTCCGAGCACTCACGCTGTGGCACTCTCTGCTCCTTCTGCACTATAAAGCCTACGGATTAATATTTCGATGTACAGGAGACTGCTCTGCATCTCCGTATGGGCAGGGAAGAGGTAAGCCTGAATCCAGAGTTACCACTGCTGGAGCAGAGAGGGGAGGACACGTGGGGGCAGAGTGCAGGAGGGGGTGCATAGTCCCGTTGCTCTAGCCGGGTGCTAGTCACCCACCTCTCCCATGCTTTTTCCCATAACATTGACCATACACATCCAAACATCACTAAGGAGCACCTGCAGTCAGCAAATGGGATGTGGCAAGCACTATGAGGTGCATTAAACCCAGCCCCGTGCCTTGCTTTCCAAGGCATTCTGTACCTACCAGAACTGTCCACATGAGGAACTGCCCAGGACAGTGTGTCAGGTTTACTGCTGCCCTCCCCAGCCTTGTTCAGGATCTGTGGGCACAAGAATCGTTCACAGCAATAGTGGAACAGACCAGAAGTTGATTCTGATTCCCATCAGTAGGTTCCAGTGTTAACAATCAAGTTGTTACCGTGGCAAAGGGGATCTGTCCCAGGAAAAGCAACCTGCGGACAAGGTCTGCACATCCAGCAGTGGAGGCGTGCTGACTGCAGCTCCCAGCACACCCCCGAGGCAGGGTGCTGCTCTGGCAATCTCCTGCCTTTCCCTCAGCGCAGGCAGGCTGACGAGCTGGCTCTCTGCAGGAGCCCCTCCATGCTGATGGGTTGCAGCAGGGGACAAGGCCAGATTTCCCCCTTTGGGGTGCACACTGAGGGCCTGACCAGGGTGAGCCACCTGGGCTGACACAGGGGATGAACACCCCCAGACGCATCCCAAAAGACTTTAAGTAGCAGACAGAGATTTGGCAGGCCAAATACCATCAAGCCAACCTACGATTTGGCCTGGAAAGGGCCCCAGATGTTCCCACTCGGCAGCCAGGAACCGAGCATGGTTCTGGGTCGTGAGCAGGGCCAAAGCGTGTCCTGGCTGAAGCCCTGCAGCTCTCACCAGCCAGCAGACCACCCCGTCCGACCTGTATGCCATGCCCAGTCCTGGGGGCTCCCTGCTCTGGGGGCAGCGGAGGACTCGTGGCAGCGGCAGGTTGCTGAGCGAGGAAGGCAGGGATGCTGGAGCTGCTGGCACAGACATCCTCTCCAGCATGGGGTGCCATTCCTGGAGCAGGGAGGTGGCGAGGGTCAGTTTGGGGGCCAGACTGAAGATGTCCCTTTCTGTGCCCATCTCCTCTTCGGAGAGCTCTTATTGCTGCAGGGGTAAGAGGAAGGACGTACAGTGCCATGGCTCCTGCCTGGGGATGCTCCCAGCAGCTGCCAGCTCTGCAGCGAGGCAGAGGTGACCGAGCCTGAACACCCCTGCATTTCAGCACAAGCGAGGTGTCAGTCCCACTGACTCCATCCCACCACCCGGTCACAGCCAGCTTTGTCTCCCTGTGCAGGAGGGAGACACCCACTGAGCGTGGTGTCCAGCCGGAGGTCTCCACCTCTTTGTTAGCTGCCCTCAGCTAACGTGTAGGATGGGGGGACAGGAGGGGCTGGGGCTAGCTGGCTCACTGCTGTGCTCTGGTCCCCCTGGTTTGGCCTTGCTGGAGCCATGATTGTTGGTGATGGCTTGTGCATCCCTTCTGATGAGGTCTCACAGCCCAGGAGACCCAGCAGTCCTCAGGCCAGAGGAAACCAGTGGGTGGATCAGAGCCATTTCTGTGACCCTCCCAGGTCTCCCAGCACTGAGAGCCTTCACCCCTGTTTAGGGGCTAAAGGGGGTCCCCAACCACACAGCATGAAATGTCACAAGTCTCCATGTCAGGACTTCTCCAAGTCCCACCTACGAGGAAGCTTCAGCTGATCGAAGTCCTGCACCAGGTTGCTATACCTCTGAAACCCCTTCCAAGCCCCAAACACCATGAGTAGCATCACATCTGCTGGGTCACCCCACCAGCCTGCACTCGGAGACACGTGGGGATGAAGTCCCCTCTTGAGCCCATCATACTGCCAACCCCCCGGTCCCCACCTCCCCTGCACACCACTGCCCCTAAAAAGCAAGAGCCACGTGCCTTGCTCCCAGCTGCTGGAGAACAGCCAGGAACCACTTCCAGACTGCGTCACCATATTCACGGCTTCTTTTGGGCTATATATAGTTGTGTGACTGCAGGTTTTTCTGGACATCGAGTTGCTAAAGAACTAGCATTCCCCAGCCAAAGCAGCACACATCCCAAAGGGGAGCTGAGCTGGAATGGGGGAGGTGGGGGAGCTGGAGGAACCCTGAGCATCCCCAAGGTGAGGTTTGCCTCACTGACAGGTATCTGCCCTGTAAAAGACCAGCACACTGGGATTTTCAACCTCTCTGTCTCCTCAGTGGTGAAGTGCATGTGGAGCTGGGGAGTTTTTGTAGAGCCAATTTTGTTTTGATGTAGCCTGCAGATCTGGAGAGGATGTGAACCTCAGTGCCAAAAGCTGCCTCGCAAAGAGGTCACAAAACAGAGAGGGAGAAACCGCTGCTGTATTGCGCATCACATCCCCGGCCTTTCCAGCCACTGTGGTCTGCAGGTTTTTTATGAGTCTGAGCTCAGAGGCACTGACTCAACCACTGCAACCTCCCTCTCTTCCCCTGGAGGCCCTGAATGCTCCAGACTGGCCTGCAGCACAGCAGGGGATGGCATGATTGCATCTCTCTGCATCCCACTGGGTCCGTTTGGCTCAGGCACAGCCGGTCGGCTGCCAGACCTTGTGAGTCTCCTTCTGCTTCACTCTGACACCTGGGAAGATCCTGGGATGGGACACATGCCCAGGAGATGCCATGGATGGGGTGTATAGGCTCTATCCAATGTACTAGCTCAGAAGAGGGCTACTCTCAGACATTTGTGGGAAGGTAGAAGAGATCCTATGAATCTCCTTTTTCCCAGAGGAGTTATGAGCACTTTCTCTCCAGGCACTGCTTTATCTGTAAGCACTTAGTTTAACCCTTGCTACCCTAGACCAGACTTAGGTGACCCAGCGCCACAAGGAATCCCAAAGCAACACACAATCATATGGCCCATTGCTCTTCAGGCCATAGTGTCCTGGTGTACCAGCTTCTGCAGAAGCCATTGGTTGAGTCTACCCTCTACCTGACCTCTTCTTCACACTGCTGTGTTTACTGTGCCCATGATTGCACCAACTGCTTCCTACAGCCATGCTGTGAACAGCTCGGTAAAATCATATAGACTAAAAAGCAACTCCAAAAAGCACAAATACAGAAGAAGCCAGTGCGTGGTGATCCACGGCCTTAGACATGGCACAGCCACCTAATTCCAGCCTTCAGGAACTCAAATAGCTGCTTGTTGGAGTTAATCATGTGAGGAGGTGGAGCAGTCCTGGAGCTTTGCCCTTCCTATGAGCTCATCCGTGTTGACCTCATCATAGTGTCGCGGACTACTTCAGGTTGGAGGGGACCTCAGGAGGTCTCTAGTCCAACCTTCTGCTCAAAGCAAGGTCAGCTGTAAGATCACATTGTCCAGTGGGGGCTTGAAAACCTCAGAGGATGGAGATTGTACAGCTTCTCTGGGCAACCTGCTGATGCTTGACTGCCTTCATGGAGAAAAAAGTGTGTCTTTATCACCAGTCTGAACTTCTCTTAATTCAGCTTATACCCACTGTCTCTCTTCCTCTCACCATACACTGCTCTGAAGAGTCTGGCTCTGTCTGCTTGAAAACCTCCTCATAGGTACTGGAAGGCTGCTATTAAGTCCCCCTGAGTCCTTCCCTTCTCAAGGATAAATCTCCCACTATTGCTGCTGTTCTTGCTATCCTTTCTACCTGAGAGGAGGCAATAGTCTTCTCCAGCTGCCCTGAGTTCTTGTGACCCTTTTCACCCCAATCCCACTAAACATGAAGGCAGATGAGGAGAGCACATCCCATCATACTGAACTGCTCTAAGAATCAGGAACAATAAATCAACTGAATTAGCTCAGTCCAAGATGTTCCCATCCCTCTGCCGACACATGATAACACAGGGCTATGAATACTCCTAGCCTCAAACACCTCTGAAGGAAAAAAAGCCACTTTCTGTAAAAGCTCAACTTTCTCTATGGAAGCAGAGATATTTAGTAGGTAAAACAATGGAAAAGGAGGCTGGACAAGTCCCTTAATCCTACCGTGCCTTCATTTTCCATGCTGCTCCTGCAGGAACCAGTGGCTGAATGCACTAAGCATCTGCACAGAAATGCATGTGCTACCTCTTCCCCTGGGTGCATTATCTGTCCTGTGCTCTGTTTTCACAGTCCCTCAGCATAAGCCAAACCCAAAATTCAGTCCTGACATAGTTAAGCCTCTTCAGAAGGTGAGCTATATTTTTTTCCAGGCTGAAGACAGAATTAAGAAGGGTTGGAGACACTGGGAGTTAGCTACATCGATCAGAAGTGTATCACCATCATCAACCATCAGTCCCTCTGCCTACAACAGTATTCCTACAACATCTTCCCAACAAGCATTGACCGAGGCCAACCCTGGTTCACGGAAAAAGCAGTACTAGACATGACAGCTGTGGACAGGTAGGTAGGAGACTGTAAGTGAGCAAGGACGTAGGTGTGATGGAGACAGGTGGTTGAGAGCAGTGTGGAGAAAAGGCCACCGCCTGTGAGGAGGAACAGGAGATAACCAGAGCTGACTGGGCAAGAGCTGACCATAAGCTTTGGATCTGCTGGAGAGGACCAACTTCCATGACAGAAGGCCATTTGTGAGCTGGCATAAAGGTGAGAGCAAGCCAGGAAGTCTTTGGAAGTCACCAGCAAGACTTAAAGAGGGTCAGGAGATCGTAGGTCTCATCTCGAGCTACTCATTAGCCACAAGGACTCTGGCCTTTCAACCAGACTAATTACTGATTGCTCAAAGGATAACACTTCCCACAGCTGCTAAACTTGCTGACGCTGGGCCCTGGATGTCTTCTATTCTGGGAAGGGGGAGTGGAGTCTCCTAGTGTGAACTTGTGGAGCTGGGCAAAGCCACACTGGAGCAGAGATAAAGTCAAGGACAGCTGCAGCTGCTTGGCAATTGTTCAAAATGAGCCACGAGTCAGTGACTTGGCTATTCTGGGATGAGCTGAGGAGCCAGTGCTGGGGAGAGCAAATTCATAGCCTGCTAGCACATAAATGGACTGCAGCAAGCCTGAATTTGAGCAACGCCCAGCACGGAGGCAGAGCAGATACACGTTTGTTGGAGAGCTGATTGGAGACCTACAAAGCCCTGTCCCTGGTCACCAGCGAGGACCCATGGCTGCAGATCTGACAAGGGATTTATCTACCAGACCTCACAGGTCTACCACAGGGAAGAGCCACATAGGCTCCCCAAAAGTCACAGAGAGAAATAGGTGCTTCAAGGACTTTTCAACCCCCCCCAAGTTACAAATTGGATCAATGCCTTAGCCTAGGGCTGGTGTACCTGAGCTCAACTGTTGCTGAAGCTTATAGTAAACCTGGTGGAGGTTTCCCAAGTAGGAGTTCATTGGGGATGGGGTGTTTCACTGGATGAAGCCTGTGATATTCCCTGAATCTGAAATCAGTGACCAGACAAATCGTCTCAAATCTTTGCCTAAACCTGGAGCCTGAATGCTTTATGTGCTGCATTTCCCAGCTTTTGGGTGGGAGCACTAGGACTGGATGCTCTGATGTGCCTCAGCAAAGGCCTGTTCCCTGCCTCCAGTATTCCCATTCTGACCCTGGACAGCATGGCTGGGACGGACCTGACCCCACCACTCAAGACCGGTGCAGCTCACCTCCAGAGCTGCAAGACTCAGCTAGACAATTAAGCTTTTTGCAAGCTCACCCAAAGGACACCCGGCCTTTTGAGGTCACTCACTGCATATGCTGGAAAGCAGATATGATCTCATTAGGGAAATATTTATGATCAATATTGTCCACTCCCTGGCAATGAATAGCATCACTTGGAGCAAGGAGCTCTCCAGGGATGGTTAGAAAGGATGCGGGTTGACAGAACAGCCTAGGTTGAGCATGAACCTCTGCTCACCTGGCTTGAAAACATCTACATTTATTCTAAATATTTTTTTCACGATTCACCAGGAGATTAATTAGCTGCTTGGAAACCCCAGACATTAATTATTGATTATGCAAAAGATTTTGTTCATCACAGTTTCTGAGCTTGTCAGTGCTGGGGGACTGGATGGCTGAGGACATCAGGATGGAGGGGAAGTCTGGATGAGCCCTGGAGAGTGGATTTGCCACCCATTTCCCATGGTGGGCCTCGCTGCAAGGTAGCACGGCTCAAAAAAAGGAGCCAAGTGTGGCAGCGAGAACCCAACTGAAACAACGCTTGCCTTGAGGGGACAAGGAACTGAGGCAGAGGACGACGTGACCCATCCAAGCAACAGATCCAGGACCCCCTGCATCCCGGGGTGCCCAGGCTGATGGATGGGGCTGCCTCCAGGGTGTGCAGCAAGGAGATAATTCACCATCACCTCCCCCTTGCAGCGACGCGCTGGCTCCACTGCAGCACCCAATGCACGCCAGGTGGAGAAGGGTGCCGGTGGGCTCCTCCTCGCCGTGGCTCCCCGGGCAGCACGATGGCAGGCGGAGCAAGCCGGCAGCCGCGGTAAGAGGTGAGATGCAGCCAGCCACGGGTGGCAGTGATAAACCTCCTGCAACGCCCGGCAATTAATCTTGCGAAGCGGTGAGTCAGAGTCACCCGGAGCTTCCTCCCCTCACCCAGAACGAGCCACCGCCGTCTCCAGAAGCTCTCAGCTTGAGGGACCTGCAAATGTCACCAGGCTCGGGGAGAGGGTTTTTTCGTGCTGTGCCACCAATTGAGAGCCCTGCCCGCGGAGAGGTGCCGGTTCCCCTCCAGATCCCTCTGCTGCACCTAAGGGAAATGAGACTGACTGATATCTACGTGCACCGGCGTATCTTAGCAGAGGAGCGGGGTGGTTTAGTCCTGGCTTCTTTGGCCATCGGGAAAGTGAGAGCAAGATGCCATCCTCATGATAAAGCTTCATATAAAGAGGTGTCAAAAGCGAGAGGGTTGGAGGAGGCGGGGAGGACTGTAGGCATTTAAATAAAGACCCCGGGAAGGAGTGGGCAGGCTGGGTGTTTAACTCAAGCCAGGAAAATGCCCCTGCCCATTTACCCCTGTGCTTCCTGCAAACCCGTGGTGCTCCCCACGTTTGCCAAGCTTTTCCGGGGAAAAACCTCTTCCCGCCTTGCCTTAGGCATGAATGCAGTTTGCAGTTTTAACAGCAGATGTCTCTCCTATTATGATTTATAAAAATGCTTAAAATAAATAATGCAAACATATTTACAGGAATGAATTCCTGCTCCTGAGCGCGTTTGTCACTCGGAGGCTCCTGAGCAGGAGCAACTCTCTGCCTGAGTGCCTCCCGCACAGCCTCCCCGCTGCCCCCACGCCGCTCCCCCTCCTGCCGGCACTGCGGCGGCTGCCAGGAGCCCAGGGCAGGGTGGCCAAATCCCAAATCCCCCGCCCCCCAAGCCCCAGGTCTGGGCCCACACCAGCGTTTCAATACAAATGTTGTATAATCAACGTGTTAAATATTTAAAATGGTCGTGCAGGAGAGCTGCCCGGCAGTGCCTGATTTCACACATCCTGACAATTTCACGGACCTCTGGGCTTACGTTTCTTGGCAAATAATGAAAGGCTGTTGGAGCCCCCTTCCTCGAAGGGCACGTTGGGGAGGTTTGCCCTGGCCGCAACTCCTTCAAACGCGATGCGACTTCTGCAGCGCCTCTCCCACCTCCGCGCCCAGCCATGTCCAATGCTTTTAAGCGTGACCTTCGCGCGGGGCGGATGCAGCCGTCACGCCGCTGAGGTGACTCAAAGGCAAAGCGGGGGGCCGGAGAGGGGGGACGGCCAGGGGCAGCTGCTAGCAGAGCCGCTGCTTCCAGTGGAGCAACTTTTGCATCGCCGTTCCCGCAGCCCCGCTCTTCCCGGCGTGCATGCACACAAAAGAGCCAGGCATACCTGCCTGCGCGGCGGTGATGCGAGTGGCCCAATTACAGCTCCGCACCCAGCCTGGCCGTTTCCATAGCTTCACAGCGCAGCGCTTCCCTCTCCCGAGGCCATCGGAGCAGGACCTGGCATCTTATCAGCGATCATCCTGCAACGCAGCTCTCCTCCGGGCCCTACCTGCCAATGGCCGGTCTTGCTAGCAACGCAGGATAATATCTTTTCCCACCAGAGCCATGTGATGATTTTTTCCCGCTATAATTTTGTCTTGCTTCCAAAGCCATTTGCATAACCGGTGCCGAGGGAGCAAAGCACAAGGCAGGGTGGCTACGAGAGCTCCCTGGGGCAGGGGATGGGGCAAGAGGCTGTCCCAGCCCAGAGGACACCCTGAGCATCTCTGGTGCTCTGGTCCTGCCTAAGGAAGAGCAAGAGGAGCCATCCAAAAGGACTAATGGCTCTCTCTGGCCAAACCCCACCTCGGGGAGGGGAGGCAGTCCTGCAGCCTGCAAAGCTGAGCCAGGAGGACAGGGAGAGGGAGGGCAGGCGCTTCCCCCCAGTGGGCCAGATCCTGCCTGGGTGAGAGCCCCTAGGGAGCTCAGAACAACACCCTGCCAAAACAGGCACAGAAACTAGGCTGAAAAGCCTACTCCAGAAGGACATGGGATGTTTGTGGTCTCCTGAGGTGGTGGTTTGCTCAGGGTCCTGCCTGCTCACAGGCTTCCTCAGCAGGGAGTAGGAGAACTGGGAGTGCAAAGGCATGGGGGGTCTTTGCTGGGACCTGTGCCATGGTGGAGATGCATGTTCCAGGTGGGACAAGCAGGGGTATCACAAACTGCATATCCTAACACATTCCCAGTGAGGGTCCTGCGCCCTTCCCTGCCTCATCCAGAGTCACAGCCAGTGCTGCAACTCAATAACTGACCTTGCCTCTACTTCTCAGCTCCAGAAATGGATCTGCGGGCAAAGCCAGCAGGGTGAACTACCTGACACAAGCAAGTTGAGTCCCCATCCTGGCCAGAGGACCGTGGCTGCACTGCCAGCCATCCCACCAAGCTTTGCCTAGCAGGGCGGTAGCAGCACACAAAATTAAGGTTGCTCAGCACTCTGCATCCTCAAGTTGATGATGTAGGAAGAGCAGGTCCTGTCATGGAGCCGTCCACAGCTTCCCAACTAGGTGGCCAGGCTGGAATTGTTCACACTAATAGTTTATCCAACAAAGTCTCTAATTTCATAGAGACAATAATTAATTGTGAATTTGGGCTCCATTTGAAAGGACAAGGAGCATCTGTTAGCTTGCAATAAACAGTGTTTCTTTCTGACTTATACATTTTTAGAGGAACTTTGCAACTTTTGACAAGTAATTCATCTAGAAACGTAGTTAATACCAGTAATGGATAAAACCAAGTGCCTTCTCCTGCACAAGGAACACTTTTTTCTTTCAGAAAGAATATCTAGAACAGTTCCTTTTAGGTTGACCCAAAGTGATTTCCTTCCCCTGGGTTTTTGATTTAACAGCCAAAACAATACAACCCCACTTACTCTTACAGCCCAGGTATACTTTTTGCCACACATCAGCTGCCTGCTTGAAATTTTCCATGCTTTGTAGCTGAGTCAGACTACATTTTTCTCTCCAAAATTCAAGCAAAGACTCATTTCTGAGAATACAGTTTGCCATCAAGTAGGACCACAAAGCTTTCCCACTGCCTCACCTGAAATCAGGAATGAGACTGCTGTGCTGGGCCCAGATGGGGCTGCGCCATTTCCCGAGGAGCTGCACACACATTTGTGTGTTACCAGCCCCTGGATATGGCTGTTTGCAGACTGCCAATGCCACAGAATATGCCTAACCTCTGGAAAACCAGGGGTCCTCCAGCGGAGCAGGCTGCAGGAAGCAGAGCGCAGCCAAGGGGCCAGCCATGCCGGGGCTGCTGAAGATCCGAGTATCATCGTGCCCAGCAGCCGATGCCTAGGGAAGGCACACAGGCAGGGCAAGTAGGTATGAGATGGTCCCAACCCTGGTGATGCATGGCTCAAGGACTTTGCAAGATGGAGTTGGGATGTTTGTGTTTTCTCTTCTTTCTTGCTTTTTTTGCCTTAATCTCTCTATGCCAGGTTTGAAAGCTGTACCTGCAGGACAGTTCAACGTCTAGTGCTAACTAACTCACCTGCTTCACACCTAGACACTGAAAGACCCGCAATGGTACACCCTCCTGGCTCCCTCCTTGGGGCAAATGGAGGTGATGACGGCCCTCCGTACCCAGATGCTGCAGAGAGGACGGCTTCCTCCAGGACCTGCTGGTCCATTAGGAGGAATTCATTTCCCAGCACAGCTCAACAAGCAGGTGGAGAAGGAGGCAGCTGCTACCCGGTGAAGGCAAGCAGTGGCTCACTGGGACCAAACGAATCTGCAGGACCCTGCAAGAGGAACAGGACAAGGCTGACAAACTCAAGAGTGTTCATGACCTTACACGGCCGTGTTTGCAACGGGAGAGACGGCCGCAGCATTTTCTGAGCTATATCCTCAAATTGTCCCGTATGGCTTGGGCCGGTGCCTGCCCAGGAGCACCCGGCCGCAGGCAGGGCTTGCAGGCTCTGCCGGGAGGCGTGCCAGCCCTGCGCCTGCCCTTCAGGAGGGCTTCAGAGGGCAAGCCTCAGGGCAGGTCTCCAGCTCACTGCGGCTGCTGCTTGGGCTTGCAACCGTCTCGTGCTGGGCAGCAAAGGCATGTCCACCCTTGCCTGAGCCGGCAGCACTTGCCTAGCCAAGGCAGGACAGGCTGTGACCCGATTCCTCTTTAGTGGGAGGAACAGAAAGTCTCCCAGGCAGCAAATGCAGCATCCCAGGTTGTGCTGGGTGTCAGCTCAGCTCTGCTCGGCTCAGACACGACTCAGGACAACTGGCAAACTCCGAGACAGCCAGAGCAGCAGGGAGATGGCAAGTTAGGTCCGTTTCCCTCTTTACCCTGCCCTTCTGGAGCTCTGCCACCTCCAAAGAAGAGAAAAGATGCCAAAAAAATGCGACTGGAATATGAATATGATGTTCAGACTGCGGCAGCGGCTGTAACCCAGCTTGAACTCTCCAGCCACAAAAGGTCCATCCCGTGCTGCAGGCAGCAGGGATGACGGCCAGCCCTGGCTGACAAACCCTCCCTCCAGACCCAGCCCTCCACCAGCAGCCCGTTGGTGAGGTCCTGCTGGTTGCTGCCTGCACCCGCTCCCCTGCCCGCAGAGCTCTCCTACCTGCCTGCACCCACGGTCCCGCAGCGACCGAGGCCCTTGGCATGCCCGTGGCACAGCAGAGGTTGCTGGCAGAGTCCGTCCGAGCAGATGCCGAAGGAGAGGGAGTAGCCCACGCATGGTTATGCCTGGGAGCGGTCCAGACCGTTGGGTTTGGTTTGGTCTCGCATCCATAATGAGACGCACAGCGCGAAGCAGCCACACGCATCACAACTGAGAGCGGAGTCAGGGATGCGGACATGAGAAATCCGTTGGCTCCGAGGACGGGAGGCTGCACTCCCAGGCACTGGCCACTGCCCCAGCGGGACAGCATGGGGGTGTCAGGGCTGGACAGCCCTGCCCAGGGGGCTGTATCGGGGGGGTCCCCACCTGCCTCCAGCACTTTGGCTCTGAACAGGGCCAAAGTCCCAGGAACGGCTCAGGCAAGGCTGCCACGTGCCATGTCCAGCAGAGAAGGACCGCCTTGCCCTCCTCACCCTTGGCTCCCTTTGCATGGGCATTACTACCCTGCACTTACCCAGCCCAAGCACTGGAGAACCCAGCTGAAGAGTTTCCTCTGGTCTTCCAACCTCAACACACCAGAGCAGTGAGTTGGGATGAGGCAGAAGAGCCACATCGGGCCTATGGCATCCACAGAGCAAGTCCAAAGTCCCCAGGATGCAGCATCCATGTGTGAGCCAGACCTTGCTTGTATGGGCTGTACCTATTCTAGTCACATTTTGGGGGGGCATCATTCCCCTATTGGGAGGTGGCTGGCCTGGGACTTGTCCACAGCTAGAAGGATGCTCCACGGTACTGTGGGCAGCAGGTGCTTTGCTTGGGTCTAGATGGTGCCTGTTCTTGGGCTGGGAGAGGGGACTGAGCAGGGCTTTGCTCTCCAGCCTGGGCAGGCCAGCAGCTGCAAGGGAAAGGGGGAAAAGGAGAAAACTATGTATAAAGAGAGGCTGCTGTGGATCTGCCCAACCAGGGCTGTGGCAGCACTGGGATCTGTGTTAAGAACTGGCTTCCCCAAGTTTAGGAGGCTGAGAGATGTGTGGAATAAATTACTTGTGACACTGACTCCTACACTTCCAGACTCACGCGGGATTTAGCCACCAGACTCCCAGTTAAGTCAGCGCCAGTTATTAAGGTCAGGAGAAGTCGGGTAGCTAAATCCTATCTGGGGGCTGCGGCATGGCGGGGCTGTGCCAGCCCGTGGAGGCATCCCGGCACTCCTGGGGGACATGCCCCCCGGCACCACTCCCCAGCACCCAGTGCAGCCTGGGAGCTGCTCCCATTGCAGGCTGGAAATCAAATAAATAAATTATGCATTGCATCCAGCTCCTTCATGGGGATACTCTGCAAAATAGAGGAGAGGAGAGGAGAGGAGAGGAGACTGAGATCTTGCCCTGATCCAGGAACAGCCTGGTCTGTTTTGCTGCTGGTTTCACTTATCTCTTTCCTCCTCCACTACCTGAGGTTTCAAATGCTCCAGGGAGATGTCTCCATTAACCACAGTTTTCTTTGGCAGTTATATTTCATTACAGTGTCTCTTCCCGCTAATCTTTCCCAGCTTTTCTTGTTGTTATTTTTATTATGATTATTTTCACAAACCCTTTGTTTCCAGCTTTACTTAACCTGGCCATGTCCCTTTAAATACCACAGCCTGGGCAGAATAGGGGATCAGTCCTTTGACAGGAGCTAAAGTCCTGTTTGATCTGGATTAGATGCTGATTTTGCTTACCAGACTAAAGACCGAGGGGGACCACGCAGCGCCTGTGTTTGCACAAACCTGCCTGGTTGCATTCCTCTTCCTCCCCGTGTCCAGCCGAAGGGGTGAGCATGGGGCTGTGCACACAGCTTGCAATCCAAGCGGATAAACGGTCACTTTGTCTGGAGACGTAAGAAAATGGAGGTGGGAGGACGGAGTCAGCAGCTCTGCACTGTGCTGGAGAGCTGACTCAGGTTGCAGACCCTCCCCAGGGTGCGAGCAGGTCAGCACCCGCCAGCTGAGATGCCCACGAGCATCCCTCAGCCCTTGGCAGGCTCCGCATTACTCACCTGGAGGGCCCAGCTCTGTCTTGCTGCCCATCTTGCAGGCTGGGGCTTAATTGTGGTATCCTGGGTCCCTAATGACCCACCTGATAGTGGGATGGGTTAGGATGTGGGGGCACCAAGACCTCCGCGTGCCCCACACCCAACAGACTGTGTTTTCTCCAAGGACTCCCATCCCCACTGTGTCTTTTTCCCACCCCCATCTCCTGCCTCTTCACCTGCCCTTTTCTGTAGTCCTTCTGCCCAAATGACAAGTGTTTTCTCTTTCCCTGTGCAGTCCCCATCCCCTCATGTCTTGCCCTGCTCTGGCCCCTTCCCCCAGCTCAGTATCCCCCAAGCCCCCAGGAGCGGCACTGCCTCCTCGGCTGCCCTGTGGCTCAGCCCCCCCCCCTCCCCGGTCCTGCTTCTCCCGCAAGGGACCACGGCCAAACCAGGCTCCAGGAGAGATGGAGGGGGCCACCAGTCAGCTCAGGCACTTCATGGACTGGAGCTGGAGGGGGGGGGCAGGGACCCCCCATTACACACACACGTACTTGCAGCAAAGCCAATTTATACGTCCCCCTGCGGCTGTCTCGGTGGAGAAATGTCAGGACTCACTGCAAGGCAGCGAACCGCGCTGCTGGTGGGAGCCCTCCAGGCCAGGCAGAGCGGGCAGGAGCTGGAGCTCAGCGCAAGCCCAGCACCTGCACCCCATGCCTCACTGCAGGGAGTGGGGAGCACACAAGTGGGCTCTGCCCCAGGCTGGTTTCACCCCAGCTGCTCCAGGTTAAAAGCAGCAGGAAAAAACTGGAGCAAAGCCTCTGGCTTTGCTGGCCTTGCCCTTGCAGCAGGGTGGAGCGCGTCTCTTGCTTAGGCAGTCAGGCAGGGCGCAGAGCCTTGCTGAGGGAGCATCTCCCACCGGGATGGTGCCCAGGTCACCTGGCAGTGGGAGAACTGTGTCTACAAGGGCAAGGTAGAAGGATGTCGGTGGTACCACCACTGCATGAGCAGGAGCATTCGGAGGGTCACAGGGCACGGCTGAGAGGTGCTGAGCTGTGCCGAGTGCTCCTGCTCACTGATGGGGTCCAGCACGATCCAGCTCTGCAGGAGAGAGGTGAAGGACCTGTGAAGCCTTCCTGGGCATTGATCTCCTGGCTGGTCCACTCCTGAAGCTGGAAAACTAAGTCTGCCAGAGGTGGGGAGGCTCATGGCTGTGCCACTGCTGGAGGTATCATTACCCACAACAGATGGAGCTTTAAAAAGAACAGGGCCAGCAAGTGAGATAAAATGCAGAAATTAGTGACCGTAAAGGTCAAGCGGGATGTACTCATCAAGGGGGTGGGTTTGGCTGACTTGCACTGCTGCAGTCCCCGCCCGCACAGCCAGAAGGCATGCAGGCACTGGCATTGCCCACCTGCCTGCACCTATGTCCTCTGAGACAAGAGGGTGTCCTTGCAATGCCAAGGGCAGGTGAGGAGATGCAGAAACTCAGGGCTCTGCCAGGGCAAATTGATGCTGTGTTATGGCATGTGCAGGTAAGAGAGGGGGAGATTGTCCTTTTGTCTTGTTCTTGTCTATGGGGAACTCTCATGGCAGAAGATGGCCTTGTGAAACACCCTGGCCACTGTTCTTTGCCCAGGAGAACAGGCAAGACCAGAAAGTAGGTGGCACCAGTTGGCACATCAAGAAAAAGGAACTTAATGATTTGGGAGGTCGCATCCATGCTTGCCCTGTTCTTGTACCCTTCCTGGGTTTAGTATAACCTGCTCTATGCACTTTTTGGCTTGTGGGTTTACCCAAAATACACAGGCCAACAGCTCCTCCACCCACTGTAGGCCTGCCCCAGGCTTGCTTGGGCTCAGGGAGAGGGGGCTGTGCAATGGCACAGGTTTGGGGCACAGAGTCCAGCCAGCCCAGGTGCAGGAGAAGCCAGCCCAAGTGTCCCAAAGGCAAGGCAGGAGAGGGCAGGACATTATTCCTGCCCCATGGGCATCTCATCCTCCAGCCCTGGATCAGAGGCACAAGGGAGGCTGCAGGACTATCTGGGAGGGCAAGGACAGGGCAGCCGGGTCTTGCGTTCCCGCTACCCATGGTACCAGCTGGACACCTTCACAAGCACTACGTCCACTTGCAGCATTTTGGTTGCAGGAGACATAACATCCCAGACCCATGCTTTACCAGGGCTTTCAGCGTCTGTGTCTGGCCAAGGGGGAGGCAGGTTCCAGGCTGCAAACCCCCCCAGCTTGGACTGGTACCTGTTACCTCTGCTAAGCCCCCGCTCAGCTGCTGTCATTCACCCATCTTCACCCAAAGGCTGAAGGCTAATGCCCACACCAGCCACTCCCTCCCCTGCCTGATAACACAGCATCTTGCACTGAGTAGCCTCCTTCTGCTGTCACAGGCCGACCTATTTCTCGCAAATCCTGACTGCTCTGGCCTTAAAACATCTTGACGCAGTGCTGAAACCGGCATTGGCACAGCAGCGAGTCCCTGATTAAGTGGGAGCCGCCACGACTTGGCGTGGGCTTTGCAGCCAGCAGTTGCTGGCTGGAAGAGCAGAGCAGCCGTGGCATGGCTGGAATAGGGGAGCACCTACATGGTCCTCAGGAATAATCAGGCATTGTTCTTGATTAAAAAGAGGGACACCACTGCTCAACCAGGCTAGACCGCCCTTGTCGCCCACAGCCATGGGATGCTGGAGGTTGGAGTACTCTGCTGGGGCTGAAGGAGCTGGGGATGCAAGAGGTGTTCTCCATTGTGCAAGCAAAACCAGCACACCCCAAGCAGTCATTCACTCTAAGGGCTGCAGGGATAGGAGCTGAGACCCTAGACCAAGATGGCTTCCTCTGTGGAGACAGCACCACTGAGCTGCAGGCAGGGTGCCTGGTCTGGTGGCACACCAGTCCCTAGGGTGGGAGGACCTCGGGCAGTTTCTGTGCAGCCCCAGCTACAGAAACCACCTAGTGATGGCTGCAGCAAAGTCCCCAGTCTCCTGCAGAGCCGCAGCAGGGCGGCCAGCCAGGGCACTTGGCCAGCTGGAGCCGCAGCTTTGCCTTGCTGGAGACCCAGCTCATGCCAGGGTGGGCTGGCGGGATGCAGGAATGGGTGTCAGCTCCTACCTACAGGATCCTTTCCAAGGATGCTGCCAGGTAAACATCCTCCCGCCCCAGCTCAGGCACAGGAAGATCTCAATGTGTGGTGGTAGGTCAGGAAGTCTGGAAGTCCCAGAGGTGAATGATGTGGACGTCAAGCCTTCAGGTGATAAAGGATCTCCCATGGTTCCTCTTTCTTGAGAAAAGCCCTTTTCAGGCTTGCTCTGGTACAGACACAGTGATGGGCACAGCATTCCAGAGTCCTGGTGGGACCCTCCTGCCCCCCGGTTCCACACCTCGGCATGGGCAGTTTCTGGGGAAAGAAGCCAATGCAGTGCTCGTTCCCAGTGGAGAAGATACAAAGAGATGAGGAATCCTTAGCCTGAATTTGAAAACTGCACAACTACTCAGAAGAACTTCAGCCAGGGTTGAAAATTGGGCTGGAAAGCTCACAGGAGGTGTGTGACACAGGGAAGGTCACCTGGCCAGGAGGGAATTTTATTTAGATCGGTGCTCCCAACCGAGCCGGCCCAGCAGCCCCAGGCTCCAGCCTTGAAGATGGTTAGACAGCCTGAACAAAGCCAGCCCTGGGGTGGTGAACATCCCCCCCGGCTGCCCATGCCTGGTGAGGGACAGTTAACCCTGGCAGACCTGCATCAGTTGTGTCCAGCTGTGGTGGGGCTGCCAAACCCCCAGCCAAGCTGGTGTCAGCTCAGCACCAGGACTCGCTGGGGAGCATCCATAGATGGCCCAGCCTTGCAGGAGATGCTAGATGTCTGTAATGCCTGGCGCGGGGGCTGGCTGGACCCTGCCTTGGCCCCACAGCCCCCTGGACTATGCAGTGTCCCTACCAACCAAGCCTGAGCGGATCCCACCACCCCAACCCGCTACCACCCTCTTGCCCTTGGGGTGAACCGCTGGGTTGCCTAGCAGCAACCCAGACCCAACGCTCATGGACCTTCCTGTCCCACCACCAAGGATCCCACAGCCCCCTTTGCCAAGACCCTGGCCCCTCGTTGTCCCACCAGGCCCCTCCCCGCAGCTCCAAGCCCCCGCGGGGAGCGTGGCCGGCCCTGGCAGCAGGAGCAGGCTGCCGGCCGGGAGGTCACGCCTGGCCGGCGGCGCTCGCGGCGAGCCCGCCATCCGGCTCAGCTGAAGCACATTTTGTTCGGCGCTTCCTGCATCCTGCCCCATCCCCACGCCGGGGGGGCGGGTCAGCCCGGGGTCAGGCTGCTAATTGCAGCGGGATGAGGTGGACGCCAGCCCACTGCACCAGGCTGCAACCCAACGCAGGGGAAGCGGTGGGTCCTGCTCTGGAGAGGGATGGGTGACACCCCGCAGCTGAGCCCCGCACCCCGCCAAGATGCCCCTGTGGCGGGACGGGATGTGTCCCTGGCACCAGTGCAGAGGTTTGCGGCTCCTGCTGCTGGCTCTGCTGCAGCTCACCCCAGACTCAGGGCTGCGGACACAACCCTCTCAAGCCAGACCAACTCCACCACGCAAACAGCTGCTGGCATCGCCACTGTGCTGCTGCACCAGCCCCACGCCAGTGTCTCTCCTTTCCTGGCATCACTCGCTGGTGTCTTCCCACGTGGAGCCACCGAGGCCGACTGAGGAGGGGCTCAGACACAGCCGTGCCCTCTGGCAGCTGGAGGTTTCCTTCCCCTTCTGCTAACTCTAATGAGGATGTTAATTAAGAGCGACCCCGGGCTAGCTCTTGTGGTAGCACCCAAGGTTCTCCCTCAGTGCCGTGCGGAGCTCATTATCGTCATCCCATGCTCCCCGTGCCACCTGGCTGCCAATGGCCGCCTTGGGGACAGCAGCCCTGGGTGCCACTTCCCCACCAGCAGCTGGGCAGGCAGTGGGGACAGCCGGGCACAGGGGACATGCCTGAGGGTGAAACTGCGGCTGAGTGTGGTGGAAGGGATGGGCTTCCCCCTCAGGGGATGCCTGAGGTCCTGCCTGCCTGGGCAGGAGCTCGTTAGACAAGGCTCTTTGGTGAGCACAAAGCCGTCCACCTACACAGCCCCCCAGGAGGCGCAGATGCAGCCCAGCGTAGGGTGAGCTAGAAGTGGGGACGAGGGGCCACTCCACAGCCCCAGCACCCCATCTCCTACCTCCCACCACCCCACCACCCCACTCACGGGCAGGGTTTCAATCCCACCCTCTCTCTGGCTCCTTCCTTTCTCCCAAACCCGCTTTCCCTCGTCCTTTGTGGGAAAGCCCCCGCTCTCCTTGGCCCCTGCTAATGCCCACGTCCTCCCTGCAAGCGCCACGTGCCCTGCTATCACTCCCCCCGCGCCAGCGCCCACCTCTCCCACTAACGCCCATAGTCCCTGCAAAAGCCCAGTCCCTGCCGATGCCCTGGCCAGAGGAGCACACCGGTGCCGGCGGCACTGGGCTCAGTGTGGCAGTGAAGGCAGGGGCTCTGGCAGGGCATCGCTCCCAAACCACCTCCCTGTACCGGCAGCAGCACCGTGCAGAGTGGCTGCATTGTCCTCTTCCATGCTCCCTGTCCCCGGGGCCTGGGTGCTGCCCCATGCCTCCCGAGGGGCTCCTTGGAGCATTTGGGCTGCCACGATGCAGTGTGCCGGTGTGATGCCCATGGGGGTGATGGGGGACACGTGCCCTGTGCCTTATGGCTTCCTGGGGGAAAAGCAGAGTTGGGGACAATGCCGCCCCTGGGGAGAGCAGGCAGCAGAGAAGCAGCGTGGCACAGCGGGGTTTGTCATGTCTGCAGCTGCCCTGATGGCACTTCACCAAGCACCGATCTGTGCCAACGGCAGCCCTGCCGTGCTGCACACACAGCACCAAGCACAACCCTCTTGTGGGTGACACGGCCAGACCGGGGGAAACAGCCCCGTGGGGCAGCCCCAGCAGTCCCCAGCCCTGGCTGCCGGTGGGATGAAGCAGCACCCCCCCACACAGCTCCCCCAGCAGGTCGGGGCCGGAAAGCCCCAGGGAGGGGCTCTGCGTGCTGCTCCCCAGGACGCTTTCCCAGCGTGGGGTAGGGGCTGGCTCCCCCCCAGGTGCCAGGACTGTGCGTTCACACAGCCCCAACGGTTAGCCACAGTCGTAAAAAACCAGCCAGACTCCTTTTTCCCTTAACACCCTCCCCCCCCCACACACACATTCCTGCTAAGTGATTTCGGCTGTTGCCCGAGCAGCATGAACTGAGAACCAGCTCCCCGCAGCCCCTTGCCAGGGCCACCCCGGTGGGTGCACAAGCTGGGCATGCCACGCACCAGAGCACTCCTGGGGCGCAGGCAGGGTCCATCTGTCCCCGCAGGCCTTGAGCTTCGTCCCTCGCCACGCTGGCCCAGCTCCACCGCCATCACCGTGAGCTCCAGTCATCCCCGCAGGCACCGCCAGCCCAGCCACCAGCGTGACCTGGGTGCCCCGGGGCTGGGCTCCAAACCCCCCCCCCCGGAGCTGCTGGGGCAGCCAGTGGAAGGCTGCTGGAGATGTTCAGGGCGGTTTTCCCCAGGGATCCTCAGAGCACTTTCTGCTCTGTCCGGGCAGGTAGCTGCCCGGCACGGATGCAGCCCATGCACCGCCATCACCCCCCGCTCCCGCCTCCTCTGGGCGCACATCTGGTCAACAGATGCTGGCCCAAATGCTGGCTGGAGCCAGGGACAAAGGCTCCGGCTACCTCCTCCCAGTGAGACAAGAGCCGGCGCTGCCGGGTCTGGGCAGGTCTGCCTCTTCTCCCGGGCTGGGACGACCCTGCCTGCGTGGCCAGGAGATTCCCCCTGACTGGATGCCGAGCGCAGCACCCCAAGTGCTGGCAGCGACCCTGCCAGCTTGTCCACGGCCGAACCCATCCAGCATCCCCTCCATCCCGGATGGCTCCTGCTGACCCAGTGCCGGCACGAAGCCAGCCTGGAAAGGCATCCATCGGCTGCACCAGACGCTCAGCCTCCTGAGCTCACTCACCTTTGGGAGCTCCTTTTGGACTCGTCCCAGCAAAACAAGCCTCACCGCAGCTCTCCACGGCACGTTAACGGTAGCGTTTTACCAAAACAAATGGTGTGGCGCTACCCAGTAGAACTCCAGGCAGGTCAAGCTGGGAAAAAACCCCAGGAGGAGCCGGGGCTGGCTTAGCCCAGCCACTGCCGGGATTAGCCACGCAGATTTAGCAGCCGGGGCAACTCCAGCTCAGCTCATCACACCATCCCGCCTGGGCCGGCCGCTGCCACGCTCCGGCACGGTCACCGGTGAGGTGCCCCCAGCAGCCGGCAGGACCGTGCCTGGCAGCCTGGCGGGGATGGGGCGCACAGGCAGGCGAAGGCAGGGGGGGACCGGCCACCATCGGCACTGGGGGGGCCGGATGGCTGGAAAGAGGGGTGGGAGAGAAATAACAAAGCTGTAAATCATGACACAAAACATGCATTCATTTTATTCACAAAAACAGCCTGGATCGCTAAAACATTACAAACAGCATTTCAATTTAATGATGTAGAGAGAGCTGGAGAGACGGGGATTTGAACAGAAGAGAAATATCACTTTTCGTAACTGCTTCAGCACAGGTCCTGCAATATTATTTTTATTTTGATTTTAACTTCAGTAAGTTTACAAAAATTACTTCTAGGAGTAAACCGTTGCAATTAGGAGGTTTTTCTGTATGCAGTGTTTCTTGTTCTATATTAATAAACTAACAATGACTTTTTTTTCTTTTTTTTTTATATCCTTTTTTTCCTTTTTTGAAGACCGCCAGTTGTGTAGCAATTGTTTTCTTCCACCTTTTATACCGAACCTCTTGCGGGTTAAACTTACATAGGTGAATGGCTAGGAAAAGGGAGACTACATCGCTTTAAACATATTCTCATTTATAAACATGAAGTTGAGGCATTCTAGAAACTATCCACTCTATTGTATGATGGGAAAGAATCAAATAAAAAGTATAAATGAGGGTGCAATTAAACAACTGTGCTAAATTACAGTAGTGCTTATTAGTAACTAGATTTTAAAAGGTTACTGTAAATTTACATTCCCTACACAAGTACTGCATCTTTCACACATAAACAACATCAACACCAAAACACAGAAAGAAACTGATTGTCCATACTCTGTCTATTAAGTCTTGGTACTTTACAGATCCATTGTTTTTTTCTTTTAATTATTTTTATTTGAAAAGCAGTTAAATGTCTGACTAGGACTCAAAGATGTTAAAACGAACGCAAAAAAAAAATTATAAAAACAGGAATGAGATTTGCGAGAAAATATTTTTGGTTCTAAAGAGACACAGGTGCATCCATTCATTTCAGCCAAAAATCCCTTGCCTGAGACAACACAAGCAAGCAGTGACATTGCACTTGGATGACAGAGCTTTGGGATTCCCGTTCCTACTGGAACCATCTGAACGCGGCTCCTGTAGGAAGCATCACCTTCTGGAAAGGAAGAGAGACAGGGAGGGGGGACAGAAGAAGAAGGGACAAGGCGTTAGGTCGGGTCCGGCACAGCCATGCGGCACCAGGGTTGTGCACCCGCCCGCCCCCCCTCCACCCCAGCCCCATCCCAGCATCCCGGTCACCAGCCTCGGGACGGATCCAGCCCAGGCTTGGCATCCCCCAGACACAGCCGCGCATCCCAAGGTTTCCAGCCCACCGGCAAGTGCCGGGGTGCCGGCCGGAGGGAGACGGGGGTCCCCCCACCGCCGGCCCCCACCTCCCTGGCAGGGCACCCAGCAAAGCAGCTCGGCCATTGTTCCTGCGTCCCCGCACCCCAGCCGGGACAATGGCGCAGTCCCTGACTTCCCCTCCGGCCGATAGCAAGCACAATGGCCAAGCTGCGGTGAGCCGGCATGGCCCGGCACGGCGGCCCCCTTGCTGCGAGCCCCCACCTGCCCTGCCACGGACGGACGGACACCCGGCAGACAGGAGCTCGGCCAACAGATGGGTTTAGGAGGGCATGTGGGGGGAAACTGAGGCAGGGACCACCAGACCCAGGAGCTGCTCAGGACACAGGAGACATCACCCCGCTGCTGCCCGGCCACGATGAACAACCTTGTCACCAACAGAGCAGCCCCCGGCACAGCTGGGGACCACTTGGTGTCTCACAGGGGAAGAGGGATGAGTCCCCCCAGGCTCAATCCCACACGCAACAAAGCGCCCAACGACAGACGAGACCTCTTTGAAGCCACCTCCAGGAAAGGTGGTGTGGGGCAATGGCCCCGATGGCTCTGCAGTCCTCTGGAAGAAGAACCTGGGACATTTCCCAGCTGGATGGGGTGGGAAGCCTGCGCAACATTCATGAGACCATGGGTGAAGTATGCAAGGACTGCAACGTCTCTCAATGCCAACAGCCCCCAAGCAAGTCTAAGCCATGCTAGCCAGCAGACAGGGCCACACGATCACCAAAAGGACGTGCCTTAGAGGGCCCTTCTCCAAACAAGCAAGGCACACCAACGGGAAACAAGCCACAGGCTGTGGTGACGGGTGCGGGGCAGCAGGATGGGCTGCCAGGGGCAATGGTGGGGACAGACAGCCCCAGCACCAGCTCCCGGCATTGAGCCCATGTGCAGGGCTAGGGCAGCTCATGTGTTGTCCCAAGAGTCAAAAACCATGCCACATTCAGGTCCCTAACCCCACACAAGAGCCAGCTGGCTCTCATCGAGTCCTTCTCTTGGATGAAGGCACCCACCTCAATGAGTAAGCAGGGCAGCGTCTCCCCCCCACCCCTGTGGGAGGGACCCCAACATTCTCCCTTCCACAGGCACCGTGACCCAAACGTGGGGCTTGGGCAAGGGGAGGGGTGGCAAAGGGCGAGAATGAGCAGCAGATGGTGGTGCCCAGCTAGGCTGCTGACAGATCGCACCTTCTCCTGCTCCCAGCCCATGTCTGGTCCTTCAGGGCACACTGAGCTGGGGCAGTCAACAAGCAGAGAGCTGCAGGCATCACCACTTCCCCAAAAGTCTCTGCAATAAGTAATCAGGCATCTGAGGAAGACACAAGTGCCTCTGGCCAACGATGCACAGGGCTGTGGCATGGCACGCTGCCCATGCTTGATCCTGCCCAAGGCGCCAGGTGCAGAACTGGTGAGGCAGAGCACGGCGGACTCACTAGCAAGGGCCACCTACTCAGATATATCATCCCAGGAGAGAGGAACGAGGGGAGAGGAGGGCTCCTAATGAGTCTGGAAGGAGATGTCTGATACAAGTCACCTTAAACACCTCTACCCCTTCATTATTAAAGGAAGACAGGCAACCAGATCTAATGTGGATGCCCAGGAGAGATCTCCCCTTGTCCCCACGATTATAGAATCACAGAATTGTGAGCCCAGGTCGGAAGGGACCTTCACAGACCACCCAGTCCAACCCTCCCTGCCATGCGCAGGGACATCTTTCACTAGATTGGGTTCCTTAAAGGCCCGTCCAACCTGACCTTGAACCCTTCCAATGATGGGGCATCCGCCAACTCCTCTGAGTGATCTGTTCAGTGTCTCACCACCCTCATCATAAAACATTTCTTCCTTATGTCCAACCTAACCCTACCCCTCTTCCAGTTTAAAACCGTTGCCCCTTGTCCTGTCACAACAGGCCTTGATGAAAAGTTTCTCTGTGAGATTCACCTGAGGGTGGCAGTGACCCTCACACCAGTGCTAGCTGGGGCACCAAGGCGCTTCTCCAGATGGAGGACAGCTCTACTGAGTCAAATCCCAACTACTCATGGCCTTCATGTGACCTACAGCTCTGGAGACAAGCCCAGGGTGACCTGTCCAGGGCCGACCACCAGCCCCCATGGCATTACCCAGGGTTGGTGGGGCTGGCAGAGCCCAGAGGAGCCTGGTAGGTGCAGGGACGTGCTGCTGCCTGCTCCAAGTATCCGACCTGCCTCGCTGGTCTTAGAGCCTCAGCCAGCCACCATTGCACTGGGACACCAGCAGCGACCGGTTATTTGGGCTCTGTAGATGTGCAGATAGAGCTTAATGGCAGCAGAGGGATTTAGCCCTTTTTTTTATGCCACCATAAAGGTTTAATTCTATTTTTTTTTACTGCTTGATTTTAGATCAACATTTAATCACAGCTGCGGCCCCTGTCCAGGCTCTCCAAGGACGCTGCTCTGGGCTCACCGGGCTGGCAGACCAGAGTCACTGCCGGCTGCTCTTCTCCCAGGCAATGGCACAGCTCCCTGCAGAGGGGGACAATGCTTCACAAAGCCCTATGAATTTTTCAGCCCCATATAAAGGCCCACTGAATGGCCCCTCCTGTCCTGGTATCAAGCACTACGGTGTGATGGCACCTCATCAGGACCAGTGGTCCATGGTGCTGCGGAGCTGGCAGCAGATCTGCATCCTGGCCACTGCTACCTCCAGACGGGTCTCCACCACAAGGCAGGTGCCAGTGGTTGCCCTACAGCTGGCCCAACACAACGCATTACTGATGCTGGTTGACATAGGATGAGGTTTAACAACCCAGTCATTGACCCAGGTGACCTTGGGACATCAGCTGGGGTCCCAGCATCCCTGTCCCAGCCACATATGGCCACAATCTCATTCAGCCCTACCAAGGTCAACACACGGCACAAGTGGATATCCTGAGAGAGGAGAGGATGTCTGAAAAAGGGATGGTGATGCCCTGGAGTGACCCACATCTGCCCAGGCATCCATCCCCACCAGCACAACATCTCTTTTCAGCCTCAACACACCTCTGGTCGTGCCCAGGAGGGATGGGGACCCATCTTCGGTGGGGCCCAACTCTATCACATGAAAAGCCCTATTTCAGTGGCTCCAATTTCTCAGCCAGCCGCAGGATGGGGAAACCAATCAAAGGGGGGTGACCGTTTCATGGGCTCCCGGTGCTATTTATCATCCTCGGACCCGGCACAGCGCCAGGAGAAGGGAGTGACTCCTCCAGCTGCTGTGAGCTCCGAGTCTATTGACCCGCTTTAGGACTCTTTGGAAGAGATGAACTTTTTTTTTTTTCCCTTTCTCCCTTTTTCCAGATCACTGACTCAGCAAATTAGAACAAGAATATAATTTAGCAATACAGCGGTTTTTGAAAGACACAGTCCCCCTCTCCTCATCCCCACCACCCAAATAGATTTTTTTTTCCCCTTCACTATTCATTCAGACCTGATGCTAATTGAAAAATGTAGAACATGGCTAAGAAAACAGTGGGTCATCTCTTTGGGATGACCAGAGGATGGGCAATGCCCTCATGCCAGGATGCACGATCCAGCTGATGTCCAGGTGACTTTTTAGCCTTTGCTACCTCTGGGGATGCACTCACGGGCAGGAAGCACGCTGTCACAGCTGATGGTGGGATCAGCTCCCAGAAAAATCAAACCCGGCTTAAGCACAACATATGGGAGACCCAGCACACAGGTCTTGGTCCAGAGCACCCACGGGTGTGCAGCAAGAGGCAGGCTCTGCCAGAGCGCCGTGCCCACGCACCACACCTGCACCGCATCCCAACACTGCCAGCACCCGGCCCTCACCCATGCCACGCCACGCCACACCACGCCATGCCACACCACGCCACGCCACCAGCAGCTGCCCACAGCCCCATCCGAATTTCAGACCCACACGACGACCCGAGTCACCAGACTTTTCCTGCGCTCCCCAGGCGAATATCACACCTCCCCGGTGGATTTGGCAAGGTAGCACCCAACCCAACGGCAGCTTGCAGCGGCTCTCCTCCGAGGCCAAGGGCAACATCCATGGGTGGACCGTGGTGGGCAGCGACACCCTGAGTGCCACCTGAAAACCTCACACCGGGGGGATCCAGGCATCCCAGCGCTTGGCCGGTGTGGCAGGAGCAGGGGTGCTCCCGGCTCAGTCGGGTGCCAAAGCAGGCGCAACACCTGTGGGAACTGCAGCTCAGCTGCCACCGGGAAATCTGGCTGGTGCCTTACGGACTCATCCTGACCGCTGCAGATGGATGCTGGGCCAGGGAGACCCAGCACAGCCACAGCACAGGAGATGCCGCCGAGCGCACACTGCAGCTGTTTACCACCCAAAACCAAGGACCGCCTTGCTCCTGTTCAGAGCAAAGAGTGAGGTAAGGGGCTGGGCTCCAGCTGCACCACAGCCATGGGTTTCACCATCACCGATTACCCCCAAGCTCTGCCCCAAAAAGCTGCCTCCTGCCTCCCCATCCTCTGACCCGATTGCCTGGTTAGAAGCCACTCCCTGGCTCGGGGAGCTGCAGCCCACCCAGGACAAGGGATGCTGGTACTAAAACTCAAGCAGAGACCCACTGCTGCCCATGCCTGCAAAAGGCAGAGTGAAACCCAGCGCACTCGGGGACCCCAGGGAGAGACCCCAGCCCTCCTCCCCAAGCCAATCAACCCCAGTATGTAAGGGAGGGCAGGGACTGGGGGCACTGGGCAGAGCACACATCTCACGGTGAGAACTGTTAATGGAAAAGGGAAAAATAAAAAAGTAAGAAGTACCAGGTGTTTTATTATCTAGGGCAAGATCCGAACCCAGGAGCGCAGCCCGAGGAGGGGTTAGGGTGCCTGAGAGGGGCCGGTTACCTCCAGTGCTGCAGAAGGCTTCTTTTTGAGTTCTTCACATTTTCGGAATTTGCAAATCTGGTGGCCAGTTTTGCGATTCCTACAACTGCTGCACTGCTCGCAGTTTATCCGTCTTCGGCAGGGCGGGCACATGCCGCATCTTTTCCGTTTCTTTTTCCCCGAATTGATGGCAGATGCCAACTCATTCTGCATGGGATACTCTGCCAAGCCAGCCATATGGAGCGCGCTCTCTGCCAGAAACACGCCGGCAGGGGTCATAATGAAAAGGCCTGGGTTGATGGGAAAAGCCCCCAGGTAAGGAAAATCAGAGGGGCCGTTCATTGTCTCTGCAGCTGAGACTGCCTCCATGTCAGAGATACCAGTCCCGTGGTCGCTTGCTAGAGGAAGATGCTCCTGTACCACTCTTTTGAGCATTTCTGTTGACTGAGCAAACTGTTGTAGGGCGGTCTGTCCTTCTGAGGAGATCTCCGACACCCGGTCTAATTTGCTCAGCATACTAGAGATGTTTTTGTGCTTTGAGGTAGAATGACTTTTATCCACAGTCGCTTCGTTGCCATTAGCTAAGGGGTTGCCTTTCTCTGAATGTTCGCTTACCGAGCTGCTGCTACCAAAGGTGGAATAGTGGGAGAGTGGACGGGACTTCTTAAGACTTTTGTTCAAAGGTTCACTTATTATTCCACTTTTGTTCCTCCTCTCGGAGCTGACGGGGGGTTGAGAGTCATCTTGGTTATTTTTTTCCGTCTCTGGCTTGTTCCCAGTGTCTTGATGGGAGCCCGAATTTGACATGGTGCCCAGAGCGCAACAACAAAACCAAACCCAAAATAAAAAAAAAAAAAAAAACAAAACAAAAAAAAAACCCCCAAAACCCACCCCCAACGCCAAAGCGAAAGACCCCCAAAGCCCTTCTGGTAGCACCAGCCCGCCAGCCACCGGGGAAAGCTCAGACGGGAACGCTCATCAATGGGGTGTCTCCTCCAGCGTCGGCTGCAGAGGACTTCAGTCCAATCTCAGTGCAAAGACATACTCTGCGGCTCTGGTACACAACATGCGGCTCTGGAAGTAGAAAAGAAAAGAGAGTTAGCGCTGGCAAGAGCCAACAGGCTTTTCAAAGCGGCTCTTCCTCCCCCTGCCATGAAAGTCTCTGCGCCACAAACAAAGAAACTCCAGGGAACGGACCTCGGTGGAGATCCGTTCCGCTGCTCTTTAAAAGGGTCGCCATCCAGACAGAAGTGGGGGGTCACAGGGGAAGTCCTGGCCTGGTAGCAATGGCACTCCAACGCTTAAAGGCTCTCTGTGCCCGGCTTTCCTCCCCCAGCGACAGCAGGCCCAGGGAAGTCACGGGGCTCATCTCCTGCTCCGCTCCAGCGGCGTGCAGCCCCCGCGCCGCACGGGACCGTGGGCACCCACGGGATGCCCCCGAGCCAGCAGCCAGAGCTCGTGTGAGGGGCACCCAGTCCCCAGCCTGCAGCCCCCCGGGTTTCCCCGGCTGGGTGCCGTGGAGGCAGCAGGGTGTAGGGCTGCGCCCCGGCTCCTGTGCCCTTCCAGATGCCGCTGCTCTCCCAGCTCAGGCTACGCTGCTCCCCCTGCACTCCTCCTTCTCCTCCTTCTCCTGGACCCTTGTCCCCAGGCCAGCATCGCACACCAGTGCTGGGGAGCTGCAGCATCCACCTCCAAGCCCCGCAGGGAGCCATGCTGTCCACCTCCAAACCCCACCAAGAGCTGCAGTGTCCACCTCCGAGCCCCTGCAGTGTTTACCTCCAAACCCCGTGGGGAGCCATGGCATCCACCTCCAAACCCCATGGGCAGCCATGGCATCCACCTCCAAACCCCACGGGCAGCCACGGCATCCACCTCCAAGCCCCACGGGCAGCCACGGCATCCGCCTCCAAGCCCCACGGGGAGCCACAGCGTCCACCTCCAAGCCCCATAGGAAGCTGCAGCATCCACCTCCGAGCCCCATGAGGAGCCACAGCATCCACCTCTGAGCCCCATTGCTGACCTCCTGCCATGCCCCACCATGCCCTGCCCGCACGCCCACTGCAGGCACCCGGCTGCTCCGGCGCAGGCAGGGGCTCGGCGGTGATGGCCGGAGCCCCGACTCGGTGCAGTTCCCTGGAGCGAGGGTGATGCCGCCGTCCCTGGGGCGGCCCTGGGGCAGCTGGGCCCAGTGTGGCTGCAAACACTTGTTGTGAAATTCCTCCTCCTCCCCTCCCGAGCACGCACGCACGCACGCACAGGCACCGCCGGAGTAATCAGGCTTTAGAGGAGAAAAGCTGCAGGGCTTAGCGGAGCAGGAACCCACGTCCCCACCCCGGCAGCAGTTGGGGGAGGGCAGCGCTGGGAGGAGGCCCCTCGCCTACCCCGTCCCTCCATCCCGGCTATCCTGGCAGCCTCCTCTCCGGAGTCCGGGCAGGGACGCAGCCATGTGCGGAGAGCTCTGCTGGGACCCTTGCTCCTGCCTGGGGTGATGCAGCGGAGCGAGGGGCATCCCTGCACCCCCCCGCACCTTCGCTCCCGCTCATCCATCGCCCTTCATGCCCCTTTGTCACAGCCTGGCCGCGATGCAACCCCAGGAGCCCCGCAACGGCCCAGGACCCTTCCCCACGGGCACGGCTCGGAAGCCGAGCCACGAGCGTCGCCATTAAACCGCTGACGGGGGCAAGGTCCCCGCCCCAACCACCACGGTACTGGCAGAGGAAGACAGCCCGTCTCACCCTGGTGCCAGAGCCCGCTCGCCTGCGGAGAAACCCCCCCCCGCCCACACACTAAAAACCGCTTGCTTCAGCTGCTGCGGGATTTAAGATGCAGCGCAGATCGATGCAGGGCTTGGGTTCCAGCCTGGAGCTCGCCAGGCCACGTGGGGAGGGAGGGCTGCAGCGGCAGGACAGACTGCCCTTCCCCGAGCATCGCGCACCATGTCGGGCAAGGGGCTGCCGGGCGGTGGCGAGGCTGGGGTGCACCCGAAATGGGCGCCGGGATGCTGGGAGGGTAGGTGAGCCGCTGCCGGGCAGCTGGGGCACCCGTCCCCTGCTGCCAGGGAGGTGGGGGACCCATCCCTGGAGGCACTGGGAGGGGTCACACCTTAACACCAAAAGCAACGGGTGCTGGGGCCGGAGCGGGGAGCGCAGCAGGAAAAGCACCGGACGGGAGGATGTGAGATAAAGCCGCCCGGCGGCGTTATCTTGCGCCCGCCCGCGGCTGCCTTTCCTGCGGCCCTGCGCCTCTTCCGCCCCACGGCGCAGCAGCCCCGCTCAGCCGCTGAGCAGGGAGCCAAGCACCGGCCCGGATCAGCCCGGGATTTACCAGCCTGCCCGCTCGCCTTGTGGTGTCGTAACCGCCAAGCCGCGATGCTGCTGCAGCATTAACCGGGGGGTCTCCAGCCACGACCGGGAGCACGCCTCACATCACTCCGGCAAAGAACCCGCGTTGTGCCCACGTGCGGCTCGCCACCGCATCGAGGCGTCCTCCCCGCAGTGCCACGGCACCGGAGAGCGGGGTCCGCGTGCCAACGCGGGGAGGACACCGGCTGGAGGCATGCCGTGGTTGCCATCTTCATCAGTTCACATCTTCCTCCGCAGCCAGCCATACTGGCCAGCCTTCCCCAGCTGGCTCGAGCAGGCAGCTGCCCGCTGGTCCCACCCTGCCCCGTCAACTGGGTGCCAGCAGCACCGAGCCCCCGCCAGTCACAGCCTCCTCTGACGGGGGCTGATGGCTGCAGAGCCTGGAGCACGGCCCCCCCCAAACACCCACTGCTGCGGCGGGTGGCAATGCACGATGACGCCAGCCCGGCCCACCCAGCGCAGCTCCCCTGTCACCCGTGGGGACGAGGGGTATGCCACCGCGTCCCCTCTCAGCCCCAGTGGTGCCCAGCTGCTGGCGCGGGGTGCCGCGCCAAGCCGTGCCAAGTTGTGCCGAGCCGTGCCGAGCGACGCCACCGCACAATCCCGCCATTGTCCCAGCCGCCACTCTGCCTCCGCCGGCTCCTGCCATCTGCAACCGCTCGGCGCTGCCCTCCAGCCCCCCGGGGCCCGTGCTCCTGCGCAGCGGCGGGCACTGGGCACCGCTGCCATGCCAGCTGGGACGGGTCTGTCCCCACACCGTCTCCCCTCCAGGGACCCCAGGACCTCCTCGCTGTGGGGTGCCTGGCTAATTTGCACGAAGGGGGTGTCCCCCCCCACCCCGACACTGCGGGACCACCCAGCGCAGCAGACATCTCAGCTGCTCCTCGCCAGCCTCTGCCCGCCGGGTTGCTAATTGCAGCGGGGGGAGGAATTAATGATCTTAATCCCTTCTTTATGATTGACCCAAGTAAAGACCACAAGGCCCCCCCCCCCCGTCCCATTTCTGCCCCTTTTCTGGCCCCCATCCCCTGGGGAAAGCACCGGGCAGCGTCATCTGGGTCCCTGTCAGAAGGTGCTTAGTCCCAGCCACGGCATTAAGGGGCACGTGATGGGCTCCCTCGCCCGGGTTTTTGCACCGGGCAGCTTAGCAGCCTGGAGGGATGCCAGGGTTCAAGGGGACACCACCAAGGTCGGGAGGCCCCAACCCACGCCCAGGGGCTTCCCAGACCTTTGCAGGACCCTGTGGGCTCCCCACCCCCACCCCTATCTCCCTGCCAGGTACAGGCTGAGCCCACAGGGTCTGAAAGCCGGGTGCCCCAGGGACTCAAGCGACCAGTGAGCTACAGCACCCAGGTGAGGCTATCACTTGGACGTCACCTGCTTTGCCCTTCCTGCTCCCACTGAGACCCATTTCCATTGGTCACCCCAAAACCCCCCGCCAGCCTGGGACGCTTGGCTGGGGTGAGGCAGCAGCGCTTTCCCATGGTCCAGGGGAGGAGAAAATGAGTTCTCCTCTCCCCAGGGCTTCCCCCCGGAGCTCAGCCCAGCACCACCCCACATCCCCTCTTCACTCTGCCCCAGGGGTCCCTGCAGAGCACCTCCCTCCTGGCCAACCTCAGGAATCATGCTGCAACAGTCCTAACAACTCCAAAAAAAAAAAAGGTTGTAAAAGGATCTCTGGTGGTCCAGCACCTGGAGAAACCCTCACCAGCTGATGGGCTAAGAGTGTCCCTGATTGTGGGCACCATTTACTGTCAGAGGGGAGCAGGAGAGGAGCTTCGCTTCTCGTAAAAAAAATGACAAGCTGCGATTTCCAGCCCGCTCCCCTGTGTTATTTCACTGCATCGCTGGAAAGCCATCAGCTCCTGCCGACGTAGTCTCATCTTCAAGAAAGAACTTCTGCTTTCCTTTAATTTTAAATAAATCAACCTCTTCCTGGAAAAGCTGCCGGTTGGTCAGCCGTGCACAGACAGGGCCGTAAAGGGAGAAGAAAGCAGCAAAGCCGAAGCCGAGCCGCTCCCGGGCTCCGGAGACAAAGGGAGAAAATAAAAATTCGGCTTTTTTCTAATCCCTGGGCGCTGGGTGGGCACCGGGGGCGGCGGCTTTGTCCGCCTGGAGCAGACGGAGGACGAGGACGGAAGGGACCCCGGCGTCTTTTCAGCCTCTAGAAAGGCAGTAATTGTCCCCTCCGCCAGGTTTTTGTCCCTGCTTCCTCCCCCTTGCCATGCGGCTGCCCGCCCAGCACGGTCCCCACCTCCCCAGTAAAGCCCTGGTGATGGATGGACAAATGGACAGACGGACGGACAGACTCAGCCCTGCCACCAGCATGCCTAAGGGGGGCACCCACCACCAGCACTTGCCCCTCTCCAAGGCATCCCAGGAAGGGTGCAGGTCAAGGGATGCTGCAGCTGGAGGTAACTTCCCAGCTTGAGGTCCCCTCGCAGCTCCAGAGGGGCCAGAGGTGGGCCCCGTGCTTCTCAACCAGCCTGGCCAACAACCATGGACAGGACCTCAGGATGGCCAGGATTGCAGGGCCATGGGTGGTAGGAGCAATGCATGGGGAGTGCCAAGATACCCTTGAGGCATCTTGGTGCCTCATACCCTCAGATGAGAAAAGTCAGCAGGTAGAACAGGACCACCATCCTGTAGCAGCATCATAGGTCAGAGGGTCCAGCTGCAACCCAGGTCAAAGGCTCAGGAGAACAAGTACCACCAGAACAAGGTTCAAAGCAGCTCCAACCCCAGCACCACAACACCCGACTCAGCTCCCAGGTACTGGATTTCCACAGCACAGTCAAACCTGCTGCTCCCTCCACCGGGTGACACACGTCAACTGAAAGCTGGCAGTGATGTCTCATCACAGCCTCATCAACCAGAAGGCAGGCAGCAAGCACCAGACCAAAGAGCTACTGGATCCCTCTGACCACGCAAGGAGGCACCATCAAGTCTTGAGCTGCCAGGGACTCAGCCAGGCGAGAGCCGGCCACGGGGACTGCTGGCAGGGCAGAGACCCATAGCACCATCACCTCTGGGCTGCTGCTTCTGCCAAAGCCATGTGGAGAAACAAGGTGAACCAAGAGAGAAATCAAGTCGCAATCTCCCAAGGCTGAATATCCCTGCAGGACACCATGATGCCTGATAACCAGGCACGGACACCCTAAGGCAAAGACAAGGATGTCCTTCACCTATGTTGTTTGCAAGCCATCACCTCTGTCAACCCAAGAGCCCCCAAGCTCTGCTCTTCGCATTCATCCCCCCCAAGAACTGGTCCAGCCAGAAGATCGACTCCTGCATGCACCATGGAAGCTACCATCACCACTACATTTTCTCCAGACATCAAGAGAGGATGTCTAGGCCTGGGGGAGGTTTGGGCAGTGTCGTAAATGCTAAGCCTCACCCTGGGCGTTTGCAGGTTAATAAGCCAGAGGTATGACAGGTCGCCAGATGGGCAACTCACATGGAGATAGTTCATCTCCCGTGCTCCAGAATATCCTTCGAAGGGCCAGTTGTGGCAGCCGCTCTGCTCATCTCTGCTGCCGAGGTGGCACTGAGGGACGTTAAGAAGCCAACTCCTGAATTAAAAAGGCTATGGAAGATTAAATCCAGCATCTGGAGTTAGCCCTGGAAGCAGATGGCGAATCATCATGGCACACAGAGTGGCTTTCACCCGTCTCCTCCTTGCAGGCAGCCACTCTGCTCTGGTGGTGCCTCCCAGGAGCAGCTCTTGGATGCACACACAGCGTGGCCAGCAAGGGCCAGAGATGCTCCCTGCCAGGCACATCCTCCAGGGATGGTGCAGTGAGGCCATGCCGCCATCCTGCAGATGCCCAGCTGAGCACGCAAGAGGTGATACCACCTCCCCAGGTGGGCTCCCTACACCAGGGCTCCAGCAAAGGCGTATTTTTTCCCCGCTGGTGGTGGGTTTCCCCACCACCACCATGGGTAACCACATGGCTGCTGCGGGCTTCCCAACCTGCTGGCACACTGTGCCAGTACAGCACAGCCACGCAGGGACAGCCAACTTGGGCAAATGCACCCAAGCAAGGCAGAGCCTATCACCAATGTGCCCTGGGCTTCCAAGGAGGTCACCACTGTGGAGACGAGGACAAGGATGTCCCCAGTGACACCACCACCTCCATGCACGTCCTTGAACCTCACCCCGCAGCCAGCCCCACGCACACTCTGCTGCCCCGGTGAGCTGCGGTGCCGGCACAGCCGGAGCCTCCGCCACGGGGACCAACCTGCACCCGGGGCCGCCCCACGCCGCCCAGCTGGGAAACGTGGCTGCGTCCTGCCTCTGCGGGGTGGTGGTTACGGATTAAGGAGTCTTAAATGTCAGACGACCAGGCGCTCCCTGGAAATCCACTTATCTCCGCTGCCACTCGGAGCGGCCGGAGCTGGGCGGTTATGGAGATAACGCGATTTGAAACGTCCACCCGAGCATTGCAGGGCTGCGGGTGCCCTGCGGACAACGGCAGGCACCTCCTCCCCTCCTCCCCTCACCCAGCTGCTGCCCACAGAGCCGGGTGACGGCCGCACTGCTCAGCCCTGGGGGGCTGCACCCACCTGCGCGGCCCCCCCTTCCCTCATTCGGGGAGGACGATGGAGGCTTGGCAGCCTCACCTCCCCGGTGCTCATCCACCCCCCCCCGTTCTGTGCCAAAGCTGCGCCAATTCACTGCCCAAATCCTAAAACGACTGTAACTAAAACCTACCAGATTGAGCCTCGGGAAGGGCCCCCCCCCTGCTCTTCTCCCCCCTCCAAATGGGATTGAACAGATCTGCGCTCGCACGAGCCCAGCTCGCAGCCAAGCAGCATCTGACATTCACGCGCCATGGCACGGCTCTCTGCCGCTCGCCCACTCCCCCCGGCTTGGCATCGCCTTGCCTAACGCTGCCCCCCTGGAGATGCGGCATCACTGCCAGCCCAGCAGAACCTCCCTGCTCTCCTGCAAAGCCCCCCCTGACAATCCTGGAGGGATCCCAGCAATTTGGGCCAGCTAGTCCTCGATGTCCCCTCCACCAAGGGAGGTTCCCAAGGTGATTTCAGGGCTTCGACGTTCAGGAGACCAGGTTGAATGACCCAAGGGCATAGGGGCCAGGTGGACAGGGGGCAGGCACTGCCCAGCGGCAGACGCCAGCATTGACAGGCATCCCGGCAAGAGCCCCGAGAGCCACCGCAAAAGGCTGCGGGGGGCCCAGGCAAGGCTTCGCCCTGGGGAGACCCGCACACAGCCCGCCGAGGACAAGCTAAGACGTGTGAATCACTCCTGCTAACAGATGGGGCGATTACAGCGTAAATTACTTGGGGTCTAACCGATAACCAGGTCATGAAGAGACTGATCAGCAGGCACAGAGCTCCGAGAAGTTAATTAAAAATAAGAAAAAAGTTGTAGGCACAGCCACATGGGAATATTTGATGGCAAAGAGCCCCAAATCCATCAGTGCCACCTCCAAGAGCAGCCCCAGCCCGGAGATGTCCCCTTGTGCTCCCGGCTCTTTCAAAGCCCCATCCCTCTGCATCCTACTAGGCAGCTCCACGGTAGCAGAGCACAAACCAAGGAGCTGCTCCAGATCCCAGGAGAGCCGGCGGTCGGAAGGGCCGGTGTACCCATGCCAGCACCTGTGTCACTGTCACCATTGGCAAGCAAGAAGCGCGCCAGCAGTGGGAGCGCACGCTCAAGAGCACCAGGGCCAGCTCTGTGCATTTGAGTTTGGTCATTAATGGGTGGTGGGGACCTCATGGTCCTTAGTGATGAGACCCCCACCTCAAAGGTGGCAGGGCAAGGCTAACATCATGGACCAAGCGAGCGCAGGGAAGCAAGGCAGGAGCCGTGCAAGCAAGGGTGCAGCGAGCACCCAGCCTGGCCAGCCACCCCTCTGAGGGCTGAAGAAGACATTGGCATCTGAAAAGCATCTCCGTCGCTCACACCAAAAACACCCTGGAGGGCTCGGTCCCCACTGCTTCTGCGCCAGTGGGATTAAGGCGTGCGAGCCCCCCAAGTCCTCCGCAAGAGCCCACTCGTGAAGGTGACCACTTTGGAGGAACCGCTTTTACCACCAGGAAGGCAGCGGCACCATCGGAAAGTCACTGGGGTCCGCAAACGGCAGCTATTGACAGATGTCTAAGAGGACGGCGAATAATCCCGTCTTCCTCTGGGAGGATTCGGGTCGCCCTCGCCCTCGCCGGGGGTTTATCCATTGTCTGGATCTGCTGGCGGTTGTTATTTTTGGTCAGCACCACGTTTTGCTTGGCCTCGCTGGCAGGAGGGAAATAGGAGGAAGAAGAGAAAGGGGAGGAGAGCTGCTTGGCCAGGGTTTGGTGGGGAGGAAGACCAGCTCAGCTTTGGGAGGGGGCAGTGGGGCACCCCACAGCCCTTGGTGGAGTCTGGGTCGGTCTCCTCCCAGCCCCACAGCCTTGCTGAGCACAGCCAAAACTCACCACAGCAATGGGGCTGGCCAGCCCAGGCATCACACTCTCCCCTGGTACCCGGGGGGAATTGCTCCCAGTAAGCCCAGTGGACCAGAGAGGCTTGAGAGTTTTTGGGGGGCAGGTCTTGCTTCCCAGCTGCCAGCACCCTCCTGCACAGGCAGCAGTCAGGGTCATCTCCAGCAGCAAAAGAAAGTGCAGGGGAGCTCTGGCAGGGATGGGCAAACCCTGCCCACTACCAGCACCACCCCAAGCCCTGCCTGCAGATCCGCATGTGCCTCAGGTCCATCCAGATGGGCCAAAAAAGGCTGGGGAGGCTCATGAAGGCAGGTCTCCGACCTGCCCTGACCCACCCTGGGCTGAGGACTCCCATCGCTCACACTTCATCCCCAGCACTGCAGCATCCCAGGCAGCAGGCAAGCCCTGCCAGCAGGTCCCATTCCGCCCAATGGCTCGGGCTTGCCAACGCTGCGGGATGCAGTTCAGCCAGCCGCCGGGATCCACACCCGTCCCTCCCAGCTGGGTACAACAGGAGGTGCGGGAAGAGCTGGGGTAAGAGGCACCCAAGAGCTCTTAGGGAGAAGACACCATGCCCCAAGACTTTGCAGTTCTCCCCATCTACCCAGCAGCGACTCAGGGAGCATCCCCGCTCACTGGCAAGGCAGGACTTGCCATCATTCTGTGTGTCGCCTTTCCACCACCGCCCGGTCTGCCTGTGAAGCGCAAAGACAATAAAAAGCTGCCTCCCTGCTCGGCGGGCTTTCACTCCTGCAAGAGATCGAGGGCACACCGCACGAAACCGCCTCTCCCGAGCTTTCCCCACGCTTGGCGCCACTTGTCATTCAAGCAAACCCCGTGGCCTTTAAGCTGCCAAGGTACCAGAGCTGCTCCGGAATCAGAGTTTGCTCGGCTCCTGCCCTGGAGCAAGGAATCTGAAACGCTGCCACTGGAAACGAAACAGAGCATCCGTCATTTTACTTGCCAGGAATATATCCAGCCCCCAAAAAAAGAAATACTGCCTGCTAAAGAGCCAGCAACAAAAGCCCTCAATTTCACTGGCGAAGCAGAGCCCGGCATCGGGCATTTCCACCCAGGTCCCAATTCTCTGCTGAATTCAAAATCACCCGAAATAAAACAAGCAGCAGAGTCGGGTCAGGGCCAGAGGGGCCAGAGCCACCCCAGAGCCAGGAGGAGGGCACTGGGTCAGGACAGCCGGTGGGGACCAGCGGACCCCACCCGGGATGCTACAAGGAAAATCCATGGGTTGGGGAAAAAAAGAGGCAGGTGGCAGAGGCAGGGCTGGAGGGGACAAAAGCTCCGTCCCACCGCTGCCAAACCAGCACATCCAAGCACAGCCAGCCCCGCTGCGGGGGGTGCCCTCGGGAAGCCACCCTGCCCACAGCTGCTGCTAGCATCCTGCCCGCAAACCGCCCCCGGCCAGGCAGGTCGTCACCCCCTGGCCATTCCCAGTCGCATCCCCAGGAAAAGGAGCAGCACGTTCCCAGTCAGCCCAGCCCCCAGCCCAGGCACGCCAACCCAAATATCTGCAAGAGGCGCTCCACTCCATGGGAAAGGCGACTCGACACAGAGTTCACATGCCCCAGCAATGCCTGATTAAACTCCCAAACTCCAAGGGAATACCCCTGAGGCTGTCTGAAGATAAGCTAGGAGCTAGGCTGCTCTCAGGAAATGCAGGAACTGGGAAAGAGCAATCGCTTTTTTTCCTTTTCAATCCAGAATAATACAGAGCAAACCCTGGCGGGCTCTAGCTCGGACACAAGCGCTCACCCAAGCTCTCTGCCGTGCACCCTGGGAGCCTCCCGCTTGCCGGCACAACTGGGAGGTCATGGGTGACCCCAGTGCCAAGCCAAATCCTGCTGGAGGTGGTGAAGATGGAAACCAAAGAGCCCAGGACAGCTCAAGGCAGCACAGGTGAGCTCGGCATGACCTGCCAGGCTCTGCATGCCAGGCTGGAAGACGTTGAGCAAGACGACGGTGCTGGAGACCTGGGCAGAGGGAAGGCTGCAACCGCAAGGCCAGGGGGTACCAGAGGACAGGGACACTTGCTGCCAACACCTCCAGGACCTGAGATGCTCTGCAGGTGCTCCGTCATTTTGGTTCACCCTGGGGAACACCACAGACGCCGGTTCCACCAGTCCTCAGGTCTCCTGCGATCCTCACCACCCTTCTCCCCTTTGGCTTCTCCACGACACGTAGTCGTAGCACTAGACCCAGATGTCCCCAGCCATTCGCACGCTCAAGGGCAAGGGCAGTCAAGAAAACCATGCTGGTGCAGAACCCAATGCAATGGGCCAGCTGGAGCATCTCAGGATAAAGAAAGAAGGAGATGATGCTCCTCCCTTTTGTACCTGATGGAGATCAGGGAGCAACCAGCTCCTTGTCCTCCGGGAGAGCGGAGCCGCAGGGAGGGTTTGCACCACATCCTGGTGATCAGCAAGCCCTGGCACTGCGGCACCCCAAGGCGAGTGAGAACAGCCCTGTCCTGGCTGCCGGGGCTTCGATGGCAACCAACTGTGAGGTCATAGGTGAGAAGTTCTACCTTCAAGCAGGACCACAGCCAGGAGGGAGACCTGCACCAAACACACACCGTGCTCTCGGATGGGAAACGTGTCTGAGGCCAGAGGAGCACAGGCGATGCACCTACCCCACACCAAGCTCTCCTTCGGAGGAGATGCCTAACAGCTCTCTTGGTTCTTGACTCTTCTTCAAAAATCAACCCAAGACAAAGGGTGTCTTCTTTGCCTGTGGAAGAAGGGAAGAACAGCAGTCCTGGCCAAGCTGATGGGAAGAGTGATTAGGAAAACAGTTCCCAACAAACTGTTGGGACAAGAAGTCCCACCATAGGGATGCGGTGGCACGGTGGGGAGGGGTTGTACCAACCAGGCCCAGCTTCTGTCTCTGACTGGATACCAGTTTGGCTGCAGAAAGCAACTGGACTGCTACAAAACACTTAAGATTTTCACTGGATGTCTCGCACACAGCCACAAGACCTTACCATATATGAAGGGGGCTTTAAGAAAGATGGGGACAGACTTTTTACCAGGGCCTGCCATGACAGGACAAGGGACAATGGTTTTAAACTGCAAGAGGGCAGGGTTAGATTGGACATAAGAAAGAAATGTTTTACAATGAGGGTGGTGAGGCACTGGAACAGGTTGCCCAGAGAAGCTGTGGATGCCCCATCCCTGGCAGTGTTCAAGGCCAGGCTGGATGGGGCTTTGAGCAACCTGGTCTAGTGGAAGGTGTTCCTGCCCATGGCAGGGGGGTTGGACTGGATGATGATCTTTGAAGGTCCCTTCCAACCCAAACCATTTGCTGATTCTATTGTAATTTAACCACCAGCACCAGTGACTTATCCAAAAAGCACAAGTGAGACGAGTGAAGCTGGAGATCTCAAAGAACCAGCCACAAGACAGTTGGAAAGCAGAGCTGAGGCCCTGGGATGGAGGAAGGGGCCACCACCACTACCAGCCATGACACGAGTTGGGATGAGGGGACCCTCAGATGAAAGAGCTGCAGGACACACAGTAAGAAACAGAGGGGTTCACTCTGCGTGTGGCCTCAAGGAGAGCTGCCATGGAATAATCCGTCTCACAAAATTTCACAACATGGAAGAAGATGGGTAAGAGCCGCAAGACCGAGTCTTGAGCATGAAGGAAACGCCACATGGTGGGAGCTGGAAAGGGCTCGATGTGGTGAGCTTACCGCACTGGAGATGTGCTTTGAGGAGACTTGATGACAGGGTGTAAACATCCTTCTGGACTTACTGGTCCTTTTTGGTCCCAAGCTCTGAGGGTCTACAACTAAAACTAGAGTTAGATATCAATGCTTCTGCCTTTTCTCACTTCCCCAAAAACTGAGAAACACAGTGGCAAGCTGGAATGGCAGGGAACAAGCTAGATGTAGTTGTCACAGCCAACACCTGCCCTGTGGTGGTCCACCTGTTCCCCAGCCAGCCCAGGATGGGTTTAGAGGCCCCAGCCTCTTCCCAGAGACCTGGTGCTTGACTGGTGACCCCTCTGCAAGAGAACCATCTTCCTTCATCTGTACAGAAGTGTTTGATCCCATTCCCACCTGAAACCCAACAGCCACGTCCGCATCTCCGGACGGGTCCTCCTGTCGCAGCACCGGCAAGCCCCCAGACGGGAGGAACGGGGCCTCCAGCACACGGAGCACCAACCCAAAGGGTTGACGTCCCCACCACCCGCTCTCAGCTTCCACAATGAACATCCTCCTCCATCTGCTGCTTTCTCCAGCCTGTTCCATCTCCCCCTCCTCCCCACATTGGCACCACCATGCCACAGACTCACACACCTTGCCCCTGGTGACTTGCTCCATGGTGGCAGAGCCCACAGGAGCCTGAGGGACAAGCAGGGGCTGTGGGGGCAAGCTGGGAAGGGAGCCCCAGCAGCCTCCATCCCCCAGCAAACAGGATTGGTCTTGCAGGCGGAGGATCGGGCAGAAAGAAACTCGTCCCCGCAGCTAGGACGAGCCACCGGCATTTTAAGGACTGTCCACGATGCCTTCCTTGGTCTTCTGGCGGGTGGTGGGCAAATCCAAGGCATGACATAGGGCAGGGTGAGGGAAACACCATGCTCACAAAACAGAGGAAGGTGCATTACCATCTCAAGGCCTTCACAAAGACCCATTCTTAGGGTCTTCTTTTCCTCCTTTGGTAGCTTTTGACACTTTTGACATGGGGCACATCCAGGTTAAAAGCAGAAGAAATTCCCCAGTGCTTCCTGACCAGGTTCGCCTTGACAAGTGTGGCTACTCCATCCTTGCGTAGCCCGGATGGATCCACGTGGCCTCCTCGCACCTTCCTCCTACGTGATGTGAAGCTGAACCTCAGTACTGGAAGGAGGAACATCCTCCTTAAGGATTTTGCAGAGAAAGAGGTAATTCTTTACCCCAACGATGCATTTTAATGATGCATCAATGCCAAAACCCTACACCAGGGTGCTCCCAGGGCTGCAGCCTTCACCGTCCCTTGCAGCCGAGGGAAGCGGCCAGCACCCGCGGAACATCCAGGATGGGCATCTCTGGAGCGTGGCCGTGGACGTCCTCATGTCCCCGCAGCAGGCGGCCCTGCTTCGGCTCAAGGGGTTTAAGCTGAACTAGTGCAAGTCCCTCCTGCAGACCCCCAAGGCGTAAGGCTCCCTGAGCTCTTAATGGGCTTACAGAGCTGCTGGGACAAGAGCGGCTCCCCCAGCACAGGGGCTGGGGGCACTTAAAGGCGTCGCCGGCCAGCAGCCCCCCGCGGCACCACCGGCACCGGCCGTCCCTGGCACCCCGGGGGCCGCCCACCAGCCCCATCCCGGATGGGCTATCGCTGACGGCACCAAGCGCTCAGCCCGCTCCTGCCCTGTCCCAAATCCCACGCACCCTCCTCCAGGCAGGTGTTCCCTGCTTGGCCTTGAGGACAAAGGCGGCTGCGTGTCCTCCCCCCCGAGCTGCTCTGGCACTACAGCAGCTCTAATCCCCCCCAGCCTGTGCCTGGCATCCCCAGGGGAGAGCAGAGACAACAGGCGCCAGGGAAGAGAGGAACGTCCCCAGTAAAGACTGGGGTGCAGCAAGCCGGTGGCAGAGGGCAGCCCAGCACGCCTGCTCCAGCACCCACACCCCCGTGCCGGTACCTGCACCAGCACCCCGCACCAGCACCCCATGCCTGCACCCCGTGCCCGCACCTCCACTCCACGCCCCACGCCGGCACCCCACACCTATGCCCCATACCTCACCCCATGCCTTGCAGCTCACATTTCACCCCACATCTCACCCCAGTGCGTTACCCAGGGCCGTGCTGAGCCCACGCGGCGGGACCAGGGGGTGGCTGGCATCGGGGCAGGACCGGCTACAGGTTCCCCTCTCTCCGGGGGGCTCAGACCCCCTCAAATTCAGGCTGGGGTGTGACCCGAGTATGTGCCACCCAGCACCCTGCCCAGTGATGATGGAGGGGCCAGCACACCATCCCACGCCATCCCCAGGAAATCCTGTTTTTGCAGGTTTGGATCAAGCACAGGGGACCAGGAATGACGGCTGGCAGGAGCAGGGCTGTCCAGGGAAAATCCTGCTGGAAAGCAGCAGAACCCCATCCCCAACAAGCCCGACCTGCGCTGCCGAGGCAGCCCCTCGCCAGCCTGCCGCGCTCCAGAAGCGGCAGTTCTGCCTTCCTGCTTCAACATATTTTGGGGGCTTGGACTCCAGCATCTAGGTTTGTGCCTTCGGGTATCTTCAGAGGGGAAATATATAAAAAAAAAAAAAAAAAAAACAAAAAACAAAAAACCTGGGCACATAACTGAGCTCCCATGATTTCCATATCAGCTACTGTACACGCACATGGCATGGAAAAATCCTTAGGAAATTTCTGCTAAAAAATAAAAAAAAATAAAGGAAAACCCACAGGAGGCTGAGCTCACCGGACACAGCATGCCAGGAGGGGCTGACAGAGCTGTTACGGTCTATTGGGCCAATAATCCACAAACTAAGACGGATTTATTGTACATGGCAGATCGTAACAGCTCCAAAGAAACCATCACTGTCTCCCGGTGCTTAAAATTCACTTTCTTGGGGGAAAAAAAAGGGCCAAAATATGGCTTTACGAGATAAGATGCGTGGTTGTACCATTCTGTGACAGACAGAAGCCTGTGCAAACACATATATGGGTTTTTTTCTTGATATATAAATAAATAAAATATCTCCTCTTCCAAGGCGAGCGCGACTGCATTACCCGGCTTGGAGCGCTGTTGTTACCACCAGATTACCCAGCTTGGTTTCACCTCCGTTAGCAAGATGGATTTGCAGGGATGTTGTTTCCGCCCCAATATTACCACCCAAACACAGAGGGAGATAAAAATTAAATTAACTGAAGCCAACTTGAGTCCCTGCACCCATCTGGCTTGCTGGGATGGGTGGGTTTGGGTGCCCTCTCCTTGGAAGGTGCAAGCCTCCAAGAAGCGAGATGCAGGAGCAGAGAGCACGCTCTTCCTACCGGCACGACACCGTGATGGCAAAGCAAGCCCGGGACGGGGGCGATATTTAAAAAAAATAAAAATAATAATAATACTTAAGGGCAGAGCCGGTGCTTTCTTTTGAAGCTTTGTTTCTGGGTGGACAGGAGCCCCAGCCAAGCGCGGAGGAGCAGGACCAGGAGCGGGACCAGCCCGACCCCGGCGGTAATTGCGGCGTCTGTTTGAATCGCTGCGACGCTGGAAATCACGCTGGGCCCGGCTGAGAGCTTACCGGCCGGCTGATCATATCAGACGGGGATCAAAGAGGCTCAGCTAACGGGTTTAGTGCGCAGCTCGTCCCAGCCGGCGCTGCCGCCGAGGGGGGAGGCCAGGCTCCCGCTCACCCCGGGGGGGGGCCGCGCACCCGGGATGCTCGTGGGAAGGCCGGAGGGTGCACATGGCAGCCAGCCTCCTTCGGCGGGGGGGGGCCCGGGGGGACGCCCGGTGAGGCAGCCAGTCCCGAAGACCCCGGGATCGCGCCCGGATGATGGGTCGGGCAACGCCATGTGCTCACCCTGCCAGCACCCACCGTACAGCCCCCCAGCTGCATCCCAAAACCATGCCGGGGGGTGCAAGCAGTGGGATGCCGGAGCAGGCGACCAGGTGAGCAGCTTTCAGCTGCCCTCGGAGACTCAGAGTGATGCCCATGGGCACGGATGGGTGCAGGGAGGGAGTTTGCATGGGGTGCCCCGGCTCCAGCCCCCTCCCCGGCAAGCAGCACAGCCGGCCACGGGAAGCGATATGCCGGGCGGCTCCAGGGAGGGAGTCGAGCCGAGTAATTAGAGCAGGAGGCTGTGAGTCAGCAAACGATGCGTAACCTCACCGAGGTTGACAATGAGGCAAAAGATGGCAGTTTCGACCGAGAGCGCCCGCTGAAAGGGCACATTTAGATATGCAAGAAGCAGCAACTCCCAACAATTGCAGGGCTGGCGACCCGCTCTGCAAACCACGCTGCTCCACAGTGACCGTCTGGCTGCCAAATATTTGACGCCTTTCTCCAAAATCATTGCAAATAGAGATGCGGTCGGTCGCAGCCCAAACCCTACGGGAGCAAGGTAGCAGGAACCGCTTCCAAAAAACGAGTGTTCAGGGGGGAAGATGCCGAGCAGCCTCTCCTCCAGCACCCCAGGCTGCCCGGGGAGTGGGATACGGCCAGGCTCGGCAGCTGACCTTGCTCCAGATGCCCTGGAGAGAAGAGCAGCCGGCAGCAGCGATCCTCCCGGCACGCCCGCCGCGCTCCGGGATGGATATTAAGGGCGAGGTTTGGCTTGGAAGCAAACCCCAGCTCCAGCTACAGGCTTGTCCCCCCGTTTTGGGGGGGTCCGTCAGGGCTGCAGGCAGGTAGGGCCCTGCCACAGCAGCAGCTCTTGGCGAGGAGAGTTTAATTAACCCCAGAAAGCAATCGTTAAACGGCCAGCCCGGGTAATCGATGCGGAAGGGGCAGCTTGCTGCCGAGGGACCATCTGCTCTGGGGAGGGATGGCGGCTCATCATCCCCCCCCGCTGCCCTTCGCCCCGTGCCTGCCGGGAAGCCGCCGCAGGGCAGCTGGTTTGGGGGCCCAATCCTGAGCTTAACACCAGCCAAGCTGCCCCCAGGCAGGATGGGAGCTGCCCAGCGTGGGTCCCTCCGCCTCTCGCCTTGACCCTCGCTTCCCGTAAAGCCCCAGGTCCCCAAACCACGTGATTTCCTACACGTCGCAGCCCCCCTCCGCCCGACCCCGGCACAAAGCCCGTCCAGGGGCCCCCGCCGGAGGGTCCCTCCAGAGCAAGACAGCTCCAGCAGCCGGGATGCGGCTGAAGGAGAGCTGGGCAGGGATGTGGCCAAGCATCCTCCTTGCCCTGCAGCTATTTTCACCCATGAGATGAGTTTGGGGCAGTCTCAGCCTTGAGGGCACAGGGGGGTTGTGTCTTTTGGAGCACCTGGCCCCCCAGGCACACCTACGGCCAGACTCACAAGGGAATACTCAGAGGGATGCTCTCAGGATCCCGGCATGGCGCAGGGTACCAGCCGTCCTGCCATGGGGCACCGCATCCCCTCCCGTCCCTGCCTGCCCTGCCTGTCTGGGCAGGGATGCCCCAGAGCAGCCCAGTGGGAGATCAGCCGGACAACCAAACCCCCGCGGGCTGGAGGCAGCAGGGAGACCCTGGAAGAGCTGCACTGCTGGAGGGAAACTGAGGCAGGGATGGGCTGGGATGTGCTCACACTAAGGGACACAGATTCGGTTTTTCATGCTACTCCCCATCCCATGGCCACCCCAGTACGAGCATGCACAGAGCAGAACAGGGAGAAAAGAGGTTTTGCTGCATCCAACAAAAAAGCTGGCTGCATTGCACAGTGCCTGCCTGTGCTCCGGCAACAGCCTCTGCTCCCCCAGCACCCACCTGCGTCTTCAAACTCCACGGGCAGCCCTGAGCTCTTCTCTAACCCCGTACTTCCAAGCTTCTCCTTATTTGCTTTTATTTCCACCTGTTAAATAAACGATGCCGGGTCCTCAGGGGCAGCGGGGCTGGGTGGGGCATGCCCGCTCCCAAGGGACCCAGGAGCTGCTCCCCACTCCAGGGCACCAACTCCAGCTCTGGGATGGGGTCCTTCGGCAAGTTTGGGACAGGCGCAGGGAGACCCCTGGCCCTTCACCCCATGGTCACCCCCCAGGAGAGCTTTGGGGGGCAGCTGGGGATGCAGCTGGCAGCAGCGTCCCAGGGCAAAGCCAGCCGGGGTGGAGGAAGAGCAGGGTTCTGACCTCCAGGACGGGACTCAGCAAGACTGGTGTCCCCAGTAGCCTCATTCCTCCCTCTCCTACAAGGGGACCTTCTACGGTCATCACATCCCACCCAGCTCCCAGTGCCATCCCATCCTGGGAAGCCCGCAAGGACACGCGTGGCTCTGTTGGGGGACACAGAGAGAGCCCAGCTGCACAGCGGGGAGTGCTGGGGATGCAGATGCTGGGCATGGAGCCGCAGGCATCCTCCTCCTGGTCTGGATCTGTCCCCCACCCCTGGGGAGGAGAGGGGGCATCCCGGAGCAGGAGGAGGGCTGCATCCCACAGAAAGAAAGGAAACGCCGCGAAGAGCTCGACGGCACTACCAGAGCAGATGCTGTGGCAGGACTGGCACAAGGGACAAGCGCTGGGACACGGCACGGCCCTGGCACCAGGAGGAAGCCCTGCCCTTGTCCCCTGACCTCCCTGGGGTGGATGAGAAGATGCAACTGCTGCCATCCCAGGTGCAGGCAGGGTGACAAACGGGTCCCCAGGATGCCCAGGACCGGCAGGATCCAAGGCGACCTGCGAGGCACAAAAAGTAGGCTTGCGCCCTTCCTTGCCCAGGGCCTGAGAGACACCTCAGGCTCCTCTTCATCACCTCCTCGTGCTGTCCCAGACCTGCAGACCCCCAGGGCAGGGACCATGTGGTTCTCCCCTCTCTGATGGCAGCAGCTCAGCTGGAGGGGGATGGTGCTCCCTGCACCCAGGCACAGACACCCCACACACACCAGCACCACGGCACGGGCATGGGTACCAGCTCGAGGGCCACCTCTGGTCCAGGAGAAGGTTCTGGTGGATTCGGTTCCTGGCTGGCGATGGCTGCTGGAACTGCTGGGAGAGCAAGCTCGGGCTCTGGCATGGAGTTGGTTGGGCGACAGCTTGCCAACACACCCCACCGCACCGGAGCTTCCAGAAGAATACTCAGAGGGATACTGTTGGTACCCCAATGATGGCCAGGGTACCAGCTGCCCTGCCATAGGGTGTGGGGATGAGGCATTCCTTCGCACGCCTGCCCGCCCTGCCTGTCTGGGCAGGGATGCTCTATGGCAGCCCACTGGGAGAGCAGCCAGACTGCCGTGGGCAGGAGGCAGCAGGGGAGACACCTGGAAGAGCTCAGCTGGAGGAGGGAAACTGAGGCAGAGAAGGGCTGGGATGTGCCCACACACTTGGTGTCAGCAAAGGGACTCAGGAGCCAGCTTTTCCTGCTACTCCCCATCCCATGGCCACTCCAGTATGAATGCACACAGAGGAGGACAGGGAACAAAGAGGGAGCAGAAAGAACCTCCCCCCCAGCCCCAGCACCACCAGCCCCCTGACATGCAGCATGGGGTGGGAGGCAGGAGAACATCCTCAGCGGGATGCCCCCCCAGGACTCTCAGGAAGGATCCAGCCCCCAGCTGCCTGTTGGTCTTCACCACTGCTGGATCCAACCCCACAGGCTATGAAACACCCGAGCGAGCAGTGGCTGGACCTGCCCAACCACCCTAGCACAGTATCTGCCTATACAGCTGCCAGGCCAGTGCTTAGCCCCTCAAGCCGACGCTTGACCCCCGAGCTGGTGCTCAGCCCCTCAAACCAGGGCTCAACCCCAGAACCAGTGCTTAGCCCCCTGAAACCACTGCTGACCCCCCGAGCCAATGCTCAGCCCCCTGGACTGGTGCTTGACCCCCAAGATGGTGCTCAGCCCCCCAGAACAGTGCTTGACTCCCCCAAGCTGGTGCTCAGCCTCCTGAACCAGTGCTCAATGACTGAGCTGCTGCTCAGCTCCCCGAAATGGTGCTCGATCCCCAAGCCAGCGCTCAGACTCCAAAGTGGTGCTCAGGCCGCCAAAACAGTGCTTGACCCCTGAGCAAGTGCTCAGTCTCCCGCAACAGTGCTCAATCCCCATGCTGGTGCTCAGCCCCCCAAAACGGTGCATGACCCTCGAGCCAGTGCTCAGCCCCTTGAAATGGTGCTCAGCCACCCAAACCAGCACTTAACCCCCCAAACCAGTACTTGACTCCCCAGCCAGTGCTTAGCCCTCCAGAATGATGCTTGACCACCAAGCCAGTTCTCAGCACCCCAAAACGGTGCTCAACCCCCAAGCTCGTCCTTAGCCCCTTAAAACGATGGTTGACCCCCAAGCCGGTGCTCAGCCCACCAAAACAGTGTTTGACCACTAAGCCAGTGCTCAGCCCCCCCAAAAAGGCTCAGCCCCAACAGAGGGGTCAACCCCACTGGGAGGTGCCCAAAGCAGAGCCGGCTCTGCTTTACCCCCCCGGAGCACCCATGGACCCAGGGAAGAGGTCCGGGCTCCCAGGCGAGGAATTCCCCCCAGGCCAGCCCAGCCCTGGGTGGACAGGGAAGAGAAGGGACTAGGACACGGCTGCCCTGGGGTCACTGCTGCCCATCCTCCCCAGAGAAGGCCACTCCAGTTTCCTCCCAGTACGCAGACTGGTCATGCGGTCCTTCAGAAAGGCCAGACTACCCAGATTCCTTTGCCCCCGGTCTCAGCATCTCCCCTGCTTCATCGCCAAAGGGACGCAGGAGCACCACCTCTCTTGGCTGCTGGAGGGGACATGTCCCCAGCACAGCGGGGACCCCCCCCATCCTGGAGGGGACCCTCTCGTCCCCCCTTCCTGGTGCTTCCCAGGGCAGCGTTGCGAGGCTGAGATTGCTGGGGCTCTGCCAGGCCCCAGAGCCACCAAGGCGGGGGGCCAAGCCAAGGGCGAGGAGCTCTATTGCCCGAATATATGGTACCAGGTCCCCAGTTATCCTCGGAGGAGGCCGCGTAGCAGGATGGTTTCGGGATGCGGTCCGGGGAGCTTGGGTGGGACGAGAGCATGCCCACTTCTAACGGGGACAGCTGCGGGCAGGGCAGGGACTTATTCCCCACTGCCAGGGGTGTTTCCCAGCCCCATCTGCCGAGCTATCGGCCTTTGGGATGAGCTGCTGAAGCCGGCACCCCGCAGTCCAGTGCCAGTTCTTTCCAGGATTAGGCTGGCACCGGTTATCAATATGTGTCCCCCCCCAAAAATCCTCTCCCCATCACCTGCTGCCAGTTGTGGCTGCCTGCAGCCAGCACCAGCCACAGGCAGCCTGGCTCCCAGGGACCCCTGGGGACCTGCCGCTGGCCCCCCAGGTCCCCCATTCCCATCCCCCAGCTCTGGCATCTCCAGACCCACAGACGCAGCCCCCATCATTGCCCCGTCCCCCCATCCCTCCCTGCCACCCCCCCCACCCCTAAACAAACTGCTGGCCGCAGCATGAATTCATTCCGGTTTAATCTTCACGGTGCATCAGCATGGGGGAAAAAAACCACCACCTTTTTTCCTTTTTTTTTTGGGTCTTAATCTTTACCTGGGGTCATATTTACTAATCCTCTTGCTAATCCCCCAACGCCTTCACAAAGAAAAAAGCCCCATCCTCCGCCGGCCTGAGATGCAGCGACCACTGGCTGCTCCCGGCAGGACCGGGGCTGGGGAGCACCCAGAGCCCGGCGAGCGTTCGCCGAGGCCCCCGGGCACCGCAGGTTTAGCGCTCAAGGTGACACCATTTTTTCCCAACATGTGTTTTTAAAGGCTTTTTTATTTAAGGAGCCCAAATGTGAGGATGGGGAGAAGGGAGGCAACGTGGCGGCAGGGAGATGCGGGCGCTCCGGGCGATGGAGGCAAAGCCTGCAGGTTTCTGCTCGACTGATGGGCTCAAATGTTTAGGAAGTATTTAGGGAAAGGAGAAACTGCCTCTTTGAAAGGATTCGGTGGAAAACCATCCGCCACTGGTTTGCATTGCCCCCCACAGCCAAGGTGCACAGGGACCCCCGGGAGCATCCCCCACCACTGGCCCCCAGCCTGCAGACACGTGGGGCCCCGAACCACAGCGGTGCTGGGGGTGTGGGCATGCCGTTCCCTGCCTCAGTTTCCCCATGTGTAGAGATGACGGGTCACCCCCTCTTCGGGGGGGATTCAGATGGCACAGGCTGCTCTTGAACCACCTTCAGGTCACCATTGGTGCTGGGGGTGGGGGGGGCATGCTTGGGAATCACGCCGGGGTTCTGCTGATGGGGGGTACAGAGGGTCTGCAGACAGGGGGACAAGGGTTCCTGTGGATGGGGGGGACACAGGGCTCTGCAGAAGGGGGGACAGGGGCCTTTGCACGTGGGAGGCTCTGCAGACAGGGGGGGACAGGGCCCCTGTAGATGGGGGGACAGGAGTCTCTGCAGACCAAGGGGACAGGGGTCCCTCCAGAAGGGGGGACAGGGTTCCCTATAGATGAGGGAGCAGGAGGCTCTGTAGAAGGGGGACAGGGGGCTTTGCAGACGAGGAGGGGACAAGGGGGACAGGGTTCCCTGCAGAAAGAGGGGACAGGGCTCCTTGAAGACGGTGGGACAGAGGTCCCTGCAGAAGGGTGGGACGGGGGTCCTTGCAGACAGGAGGGGACAGAGGGGACAGGGATCTCTGCAGGTGGTGGGACAGGGGTCCTTGCAGACAGGGGGGACAAGGGTCCCTACAGATCTGCCCTTCTCAGGCCAACCTCCTGCTGGGCCACCACTGTACTGGGGCTGCCCCCCACCTCTGCTGCAGCGGGGGGCTGCACAGAGCCCCCCCCCCAGCATGGCAGGGGCTGCCTGCAGCCCTGCCTCAGCCCCCAGCCCCCCGCGGGCCCTCGTGCCCCGCCAGCAGCCGGCAAGCTAACCGGTTATGGCAGTGCGGCCCTCTCGGTCGCGAGACAGCGCACGCTCGACCGCGGCCGGCACCTTGCCACGCCAGGCTGGAATTTGCAAGCTGTCCTGATGCATTAAAGCGCAAACGCCTGGCGTCCGGCTCCCAGCCCTGCCGGGGCCGTGCCGGGCCACGGCATCCCCTCCCCAGGGACGCCAACGCTGGGCCAGCTGTCCCCAAGGGTGGCCAGAGCCGCCCTCTTCATCTTCATCTTCTACATTTATTTTTTTTCTCCCCCCAACGCCAGCTTTAAATAGCTCCTTCAGCGGAGCAGGGAGACGCTGCCAGGCTCCCACTGCCACCGCAGCAAGGCAGGGGACAAGGGGGACATCAAAAGCAGAGGGTCCCCACCAGTGCTGGCACTGCGGGCAGGTGGCCCCAGCCAGGCAGAAGCATGGCAGCGTGGGGCCCCTTCCAGCGGGCAGCCCAGTGTGCCGATTCAGTGATGTGCACCGGGGCACAGAGGCGATGGAGAGGCACAGGTGGGCGCGGATGGACAGACAGACAGGATGCTCCGCTCGCCATCCCGGGGGGGGTGGGTCAGGCAGAGGCACAGGACCCCGCGGTGGGTGTCACGGCATCCTCACAGGCACAGTACTGCAAGGACCACCCTGGAGAGCCAGTTGCAGATGGGCTGCAGTCCCCTTGGGGAGCACCCATTCCCTGGGGATCGCAAGGTCCTCCCTCCCCTGTGCCCAGAGCCGCACCATGCCCCCCCCAGCTCTGCTCCCCACGCTGGGAGCTTCCCACCAGGGCCAGCACCCACCATCCCACATCCCCCACCCCAGTGCCCCGCAGACAGCCCCCTGCTCCCAGGGGACTCCCTGGGACCTCCCAAAGGCCACCTGCCGCGCGTGCCCTGGGCTGCTCCTCCAGGTCTTTCCAGTGGGCTGGGCACACTGCAGGAGGCTTAGGCACCCACCAAGGCTGCAGGCAGAGGGGACATCCCACTCCCCAGCATCAGCACGCACTCGCCCCTCGCCCAAGCCCGCAATGATGCTCCCAAATCACCGCGGGCCCTGACGCCTGCCCACAACCGCCAGCGCAGCCAAGAGCCGACCTGCAGAGGGACATACCCATCCCGTGGCCAGGCAGGATGGGCTCAACTGGCCACGCCGATCCCAGCCGGCACAGGGCAAACGGCAGCAGGATGCCCGTGGGAGGAGGGAACGGCAACAGCCGGCTGGAATAGGAGTGTGAAGAAACGCCTCTTGCGTGCTCTGTCCGGAGCCAGCTAACGAGGCCATATTTGAAATGCTTCGCATACCTCCGGTCATCAGATTAGCAAGATGCAGAAGGTAAAGCAGAGGGCAAGAGGAGCGCTCCCCGAGCCAGTGATCCTCGGCCGCTTGCTCCCACGGGCTGCGGGAACTGGGGGAAAAGTCCCTGGCTGGCAGAGGGCCACAGGGACTGAGAGCGGCCACAGGGACCCTGGGAGCAGCGGGTGCCTGGGATCTACCTCCCTGCTGTGATCCCAGCCAGACACGGCATGGATGCAGGAGGGGAAGGTGGGGAAGGATAACCCAGCCCAGCACTCGCAGCCCCGGGCTCAGCCGCCTGGGCTGTCCACAAGCCCACTGCCATGTTCCGGCCACTGGCCACTCCCACCCCTCACCTCCCCATGGCCCAGTTGAGACCTGGATCTGCCGAAAGACCTTTCAACATGTAAAGGGGCTTATAGGAAGTCAGAGAGAGACTTTTTACCAGGACCTGTCATGACAGGACAAGAGGCAAGGGTTTTAACTGAAAGAGGGCAGGGTTAGGTTGGACATAAGGAACAAATGCTTTACGATGAGGGTGGTGTGACACTGGAACAGGTTGCCCAGAGAAGTTGTGGATGCCCCATCCCTGAAAGTGTTTAAGGTCAGGTTGGATGCAGCTTTGAGCAACCTGATCTAGTGAAAGATGCCCCTAGATCTTCCGGGGGAGGTTGGACTAGATGATCTTTGAAGGTCCCTTCCAACGCAAACCATTCTATGAGTCTGTAAAAGGAGGCAAGACCCCACACAGCCTCCAAGTAACCTCAGCGGGCACAGCTCGTTTGGCCTCCCTTGACCTGGACCCAAACCCAAAGACAGACTCCTCCAAAGCGGAGGGCAGAGCACTGGTCTGCACCTCCCACGGGTGTAGACCTCCCTCCACCAGGCTTTGCACCAGCATCAAAGGGTCTTGAGCCACCCCCAAGACATGAATGCTCCTTGGGCACAAATGGTCCTCCCTGGCCATGCTCCAGCTGCGGGAGAGGCTGGAGAGCAGGAACCTGCCTCTGAGCAGCAAGAAGGCACAGAGAAGAGCCTATGGGGCATGGAGGCAGCAGAGCTGAGAGCACCTGGATCTGCAAACACTTGGGACCCTTCAGGGTCAGGATGTTCAAATAAGAACCCCTCAGCTTTCAGGATGTTCAAGTGAGAGACTCAGGACTCGGATCTGGACCCCAAACTGCTTTTCTCAGCCAGTCTCCGAGGGAGGGAGAGAGAGAGGCATAAAAGACACAAGGGCAGGTCCCAGCAAAAAGAAGTGAGAACCGATGACCCCAGGACCCCTGGGGACACCAAGAGGCCACCTGGTGTCCAAACAGACAGAGCTGCATTGCTCATTTGGGCACAGCCAAAGACTCTCATAAGGAAGACCATGGGAGATGGATATTGTCCAGATATCCCTACGAAGAGCTGGAGCACAGGCATGAACTCAAGGCAGGTTTGCAAAGGCAAAAATGAAACATCCATCAAGCCGCAGCCACAGGCGAAACCAGGGCTGCCTCCAACAGCGGGTGACCACCAGCAAACCAAGAGATGATCAGAGACAGCAGCACCAGAGGACGCCAGAGGTGAACATGCCCAATCTCATCATACCAGAGCACAAACCCAACCCTTGCTCAAGCCTGGGCCATCCCCAAGAAGCTCAGCAAGTGCTAAGCAAATGTGTGCCAGAGTCAACTGGGGTCTCATGGGTGGCAGCAGCCACCCAGAACCCACTGGACTCACCTAGAAGCACCTGGCAGCCCACAAGGCAGCCCACAGCACTGTTCCCCAGCCCTGCCGCCACCAAGAGTCTGGTGCCACAAAGGTGGCAATCAGACCCTTCGGATGAAGCCCATCTCAGAAGCAACCCAGAAATGACAGGCTACATCTCACACCATGGCGCAGGTCCCATCCATCACCCACGCCATGCCACCGCTGAATTAGTGTATTGCAGCGTTGACAGGGGGCAGAGCCAGTGACATAAGCCCTTTTCCAGCTCCCACCTCTCTGAGCTGAGAGAGTGGAAATGGAAAAGCACATCCTGCTGGGAAAATCAGAAAATGGCATTTTCTTTCTTTCCCACCAGTTCCAGGGTTGAGGGCAACACATACCTTCCCACGCCTGGGCCACCACACCATAAGCAGCATTCTGTGGAGGTGACGGGTCCTCATCCTCCCAGCACAAATTATGTCCAAGTTCAGGTGATGGAAGATGCTTTGGTACAAGCAATACTGTTCGAGGATGAGGACACAAAGCCAGACCCACAAATCCCAAGGCAAGACCACAGCCTGGGAGCCAAGCCTTCACAAGGTGGACACCGCAGGGCTGTTATTCAAGTCCCTTTTCCATAACATAACGATGGATGGGTGGAAACCCGAGACACCAAGGCAGCCTCTCGAAAACCTTCTGACCTTAAAACTCCTTTTATTCACATATTAACAGGCTGCCACCCATGTGCAGCAAGGGCTGTCATCTCAGACCGTCAATACCCTCCACCTACTTGCAAACCATGGGAAAAGATGAGCCAGGATGAAACCACTCCAAAGATGCTATCGATGCACCCCCCCAGCCCCATAGCACCCCAAAAGGAGAGACTATTGGGCAGGGCAAGGCCCTGCTCCTTGGCATGTTTGCACCATCAGCACTGAGCTGTTGATGGCTCCAAAAGCTTCTTTTGACTCTGGTCTTCAGGCGCCCAAGGGCCAGTGGCCAGGGTAAAACGTGCCCCTTGGACTCTCCCAAAGGCGATGGGACCCACCGGTCACCCTCAGCCACTCACTGGGGTCACACCATCCCACTGCCTGGCTCTCCCTGGAGCTCTCCTAGGGCTCTAGCACCGCAGGCGTCCCAAGGGACACAGGGCAAGGATAGGGACACGGGCTGCTCCTCACCCTCATGCCCTGATGCTCACCCAGGGGGTTCCCCAGGATGGGGAGTCACAGCCTCCCTACCGGGACACGTCCCTCTGGTGAAGGCAAAGTCTGCTGCAGGCCTGATCCTGCACTGCTCCCCATGGCAAAGCCACTGCTGAGCAGGAGCAAACTCTTATGTTTCCTCCCCGCTGGCCTGGGCCTGGGATTTCCCAGCCGGTTCCTCCTGGGGGTGGTTCCTCCTCCAGCCACCCTTTTGCTCCAACACCTTTTCCCTTCTGCCCCTCCTACGCCACTGCCGCCCTTCACTGAATCACAGAAGGGTCTGGGCCAGAAGGGACCTCCAAAGACCATCTAGTTCCCACCCCCCTGCCATGGGCAGGGACACCTTCCACTAGACCAGGTTGCTCAAAGCCCTGTCCAACCTGGCCTTGAACACTGCCAGGGATGGGGCAGCCACAACCTCTCTGGACAACCTGTCCCAGTGCCCCACCACCCTCATCGTAAAACATTTCTTTCTTATGTCCAACCTAACCCTGCCCTCTTGCAGTTTAGAACTGTTGCCCCTTGTCCTGTCATGGCAGGCCCTGGTAAAAAGTCTCTCTCCATCTTTCTTATAAGCCCCCTTTAGGTATTGAAAGGCTGTAAGAAGGTCTTCCCAGAACCTTCTCTTCTCCAGGCTGAACAACCCCAACTCTCTCAGCCTCTCTCCATAGCAGAGCTGTTCCAGCCCTCGGACCATTTCGGTGGCCTCCTCTGGCCCCGCTCTCACAGATCCATGTCTGTCTTGTGCTGGGGACCCCAGAGCTGGAGGCAGTGCCCCAGGGGAGTCTCAGGAGAGCGGAGCAGAGGGGGACAATCCCCTCCGTTGCCCTGCTGGCCACGCTGCCTGTGATGCAGCCCAGGAGACAGTTGCCTTTCTGGGCTGTGAGTGCACATTGCCGGCTCCCATCCCATCTGTCACCCACCAGTATCCCCCAGTCCTCCGCAGGGCTGCTCCCATCCCATCCACCCCCAGGCTGTGCTTGGACTGGGGGTTGCCCCCACCCAGGTGCGGGACCTTGCATTCGGCACGGTTGAACCTCCCATCCTTCCTCCTGCCCCACCGCCTGCCTGGCAGGAAAAGAGCCGATCCCACACACCAGCTACTGCCAGCGTCTCCATCCCTTTTCCACCCACTGCAGCCCATCCCCACGTCCCCAACAGGGTGGGGGGCCACCCTCTTCCCAGGATGGTGGTTCCCATCCTCCTCCCCAGACTAGCTGAGCTTCAAGAGCCCCATTCACTGGGGGGGACACCCAGCCAGACAAGCCCCCCCAACCTCCCTGCCCTGGGCAGTGGGGACAACTGGGTGTCCCCCCTGGGGCAGGGGGGCACTCCAAGACCCCCCACACTCCCAGGAGTCAAAGTCGAGTCAGGGGAAAAGGAGGGGAAAAGAAAAAAAACCCCAACCCTTTTGAGTGCAATATTTTAGTTGAGCAACAGAGCATGAGTAAAGGAGGGAGCTTTTCGTGGTCTGGTGAGTTTAAGCTATGAGCTGAAAGTTTAACTATTAATACACTTAATCAAGAGGTTGTTCCTACGGTCGGGGTTTGGGAAAACAAACGTGCCAGCAGGGCAAGGAGAGGCAGGGAGCAGCAGCACCCGCTCCCGCCACCCCAGGGAATGTCCGTGCTGGGGGGGGGAATGGAGGTGGAGGGTCCGGGACCAGCCGGGTCCGGATCCAGCCTTGGCTGAGCCTTGAACGGCCACAGCAGGAGGTGCCGGCGGGATGCTGGTTACAAGGGCCAAGCACCCAGGAGCCAGCCCTCCTCCCGGCCCCCCATGCAGGACATTTGGCAGAGGGGACAATTTTGGGGAGAGGATGACACCCCCAAATCCCACAGCATCCCCAGGTCCCAGGCAAGCAGCACCTGCACCGCCGACACCTGCCCATCCCCAGCCTGGAATGGCCCCGGTGACACCGGGGGGGGCTGCCGGTGGGTGAGGGACCCCCAGGGTGGGGGAACCCCAAAACGTCCCCCCTCGGTGCCCCCACGGCATCTCCCCCACCGCCCACCTTTGCCGAGGAGGAGGAAGAGGAGGAAGAGGCTGAATTCCGGGCCACGGCACCCAGAGCTCCTCTCCCCTGCCCGCCCACCTCACGCCGCGGGCAGGAGGTGCAGGCAGGCGCCTGGCAGCGTGGCGCCGGCTGCCTGCATCTCCACCACAAAATCCATGTCAAGGACGAGTTGGCCGCCTCCTGCCTTCTTCCCACCGAGGAGGGGCGGGGGCAGAGGTATGTGTGGCACCCAGCACAAACACCCCCCCAAATCCCTGCCTGCACCACCCCCCCCCGGGCCAGCAAACAGGCCAAACGCCCTCCCTGCCCACGAGGCCACCAAATCCCCGGACGGCGCCGGACAGGCGCAGCGGGGGGCCGGGACGAACTTCTGAGCACCACCGGCGGGTCCTTTGTTACTCTGCTTTTGTTGTCACACGCCAGCGCGTCCCCGTCCCCATCGTCCCGTCATCGTGTCCCACACACACATGCACACCCCCCGACGCCGGCCCTGAGGTCAGGGCGTGACATCTGCCAGCTTGCCGGGTGGCATCGTCGGGGCGACACCAGCACCGGCATCCTGGGTTTCCCGGGCCTTCGGTGGGTATCCGCCGGGAGCCGGAGCCACCACGCGCGGTGACACTTTTCGGGTTCGAGGCTCGGCCCACGTGACGCCGCGACCGATTTGAATTCGATGCGGTGGCAAGAGCCGCCGGCATCGCCGGGAAGGCGAGAGCTGGCGTCCCTGCCGGGTTCGGATGCTGGGAACAGGGAGGTGCTGCTAGAGAAGATGGTTCTGCAAAGCTTTTCCAGATAGAAATTTTAAGAAGAGACAGACGGACGGACAGAGAAGGGTTTCCATGCCTACAAGCGCTCCCGCCGAGCGGTACCTTTGGGGGGGTCACCACCTGCCCCCCCCACCTTCCCATCCAACCCCTCCTTGCCTCAACCTCGCTGCCCTCCCGGGGAGGGGGATGCAACGCAGCTCCCCGGGGACCAGCGACGGACCAGGGAGCGGTGGGGGGGTCCATCCCTCTGCAGCCCCAGGTGCGGCCCCGCCGCCGGGCGAGAGGGCCGGGGGGGGGGCGGAACGGACAAAGCGGCACAAAGGGGCTGCTGACACAGCAAGGGCCCGTTTCCAGAGAAACAAAACTTCCGCCGGCTCCGGCCCCGCGCCCCAGGTAGCCGGGCTTGTGCATCCCCCCCCTTCCCCAAATCCTACCTCTAACCCCCCCATCCCTGCTGCACATCAGCTCCCCCCCCCCATCATACCCTCCCCTTCCCTTCCCGGGGTCGTTTGCAGGCAGTGGGTGGCGGGGGGTAAAGGTTGCCAGGCCGGGGTCAGGGGCGACGGCACGGCGCACACATGTGATCCGTTATCGCAGGATGTGTGCGCAGCTTTGTTTATGCGTGGGACGTGGAGCGGGGCGGGCGGCG